>NW_026307317.1:0-347 GCF_001194135.2 Octopus bimaculoides | reverse complement strand
CATTTCTCAAAATATTGATATAGCACACACACACACGCACACATATGTATATATATGTGTATATATATTTATATATATATATATATATATACACGTATATATATATATTTATATATATGCACATACGTACATACATTACATTTATATATATGTGTATATACGTATGTATACCTTCGCATGAATTAATCTTTTGTGTAGGAGATGAGATATTTTCATTCTGATATCTTTTCAACCTTTCTGAAATTCGTACAACAGACACACAAACAGGCGGCCGCAGAATCATATGCGCCTCTGTGTATGTGTGTGTTTTGTGCATATATATATATATATATATATATATATATATA
>NW_026307316.1:0-230 GCF_001194135.2 Octopus bimaculoides | reverse complement strand
ATATATATATATATATATATATATATGTATGTGTGTGTGTAGATATATATACATATATATATATGTATGTATGTATGTATACTTATGTATATATATGTATTATGTTTATATATTTACATATATATTTATATATTTATATATATATATATGTATACATATGTACGTATATATGCATCTGTGTATGTATATATAAGCATGTATATATATTTCTGTGTGTATATATATATATA
>NW_026307315.1:0-409 GCF_001194135.2 Octopus bimaculoides | reverse complement strand
TTGTATGTATGTATGAATGAACACATACTTATACACAGATATGTTAACCATTCTGGAGTTCCAGAATGAGAGTCTAAACAGTTGTTGCTACAATGAAGAAGCCTCATTCTTTTGTCAAAGATTGGCAACAGAATAGATTACTTCATTACAATGCATTTGACGATGTATTCTTGTGAACTTTACTTCGGGGAATTAATTTTCTATAAAATAAATATTTCTATTATATACAAATTCATTTATAACAATTATTCATGGTTACTGTATATACATTTGAACACATATATGCATATACACACATGCATACATGCACACATGTGTACATACATATATGTGTATGTGTTCATCTTTGTGTGTATTTATATATAGATGTATTTAAAAAATGCATATATATATATATATATATATATAT
>NW_026307314.1:0-280 GCF_001194135.2 Octopus bimaculoides | reverse complement strand
ATCACCGGCGATACTAACACCGATGGCTGTCCCCTCGTCCTGGGCGTATATTTTGTTGTTAAGCTTAAATGTGTGGCCTTTTAGGGTAACTCTTATACTAGCTCCTAGTGCACGTGCGATATATTTATATGTATCTATGTATCTATGTATGTGTGTATATGTGCGGGTCTTTGTGTGCGTGTTTGTCCCCCACCACCACAGCTTAACAACTGGTACTCGTGTGTTGTCGTCTGCGTAACGGAGCGGTCCATTAAAAGAGACCGATAGAAAAAAAAAAAAG
>NW_026307313.1:0-262 GCF_001194135.2 Octopus bimaculoides | reverse complement strand
CTGTTGATGTTGTTGCCTTCATTTTTCTTTGCTGATGTACTTCTGTTGTTTGTTTTTTTCCTTATCGTTTATATTTCTTCTTTTTATTATTTTTACCTGTAGAGTGCTGAACAAAATGCCTTGTGATATTCAATTACCACCCTTTCTGTTGCGAGTTCAAATCCCTCTATGGTAGATTTTACCGCCAATCATCTCAGAGGAGTAGCTCTGTGCATATAGGCGCAGGAGTGGCTGTGTGGTAAGTAGCCTGCTTACCAACCAC
>NW_026307312.1:0-289 GCF_001194135.2 Octopus bimaculoides | reverse complement strand
ATATATATATATATACATATATATATATGTGTATATATATATATGTATATGTATATATACACACACATGCATATGCATATATGCATATAAACATATATATGTGTCAATGCATATATTCATATATATGTATGTATATGTACAAGTATATTTATATATACACATATATATATGTATTCATATATATATACATATGTATGTATTTATGTTTTAGGGTTTATGTCAATATGTACGCATATGTAAGTATATATGCATATATAAATATAAATATAAATATATATATACATATATA
>NW_026307311.1:0-242 GCF_001194135.2 Octopus bimaculoides | reverse complement strand
GCATCTCAGCCTCTCTCTCTTTTTCTCTCTTGGTTTTCATTAATGCTAAAAGAAGCGAGGCGTGGCGGTGCAGCTGGAGGTGGAGAATTTCATTTACATTTTCGTTTTTTTTTCATTCATTTATATTTCACGTTGCACCAACAACATTTACTCCCCATCATATCCCATCATTTATACTTTCTTAATATGGTGTTATTATCATTATTATTATCATCATCATCATCATCATCATCATTATTATT
>NW_026307310.1:0-209 GCF_001194135.2 Octopus bimaculoides | reverse complement strand
GACAGGCAGGTAAAATATAAAGAGGAAGAGAAAGCGTGTAAAGGAAAGTGTTGTAGGAAAGAGGCTGGCTGAATTATGGAAGGAGACAGTGAGAGACAATAATAAATAAATGTAGACAGATAGATAACTTTCTTTTATTAGCCACACAGGGCTGCACACAGATAGATAGACAGATAGATAGATAGATACATTTCTTTTATTAGCCACAC
>NW_026307309.1:0-322 GCF_001194135.2 Octopus bimaculoides | reverse complement strand
AGAGAGAGAGAGAGAGAGAGAGAGAAAGAGAGAGAGAGAGATACATACATCTAACGTTTTCCCTTATAGAATGCAGGAGAGATAAATTTGGCGCGCAAATATTGGGTTATGAACATTCTTTTCATGTAAAAAGTTGAAGGCTGTTCGTAGGATCTGAATACACATTTGTTGTAAGCATGACATACTTTTTGCCATTATAACAATCCAATTAGCGAGCGAGAGAGTGGGGAGACAGTGCCAGATAGACAGATCGATAGATAGATAAATCGATTGATAGATAGACAGATAGATAGATAGATAGATAGATAGATAGACAGATAGA
>NW_026307308.1:3566-4280 GCF_001194135.2 Octopus bimaculoides | reverse complement strand
GGCAAGTGTTGTCTAGCAAATGTTTCGAAAAAAGATGGATACATGTAGCCTAACTAGAAAATAGGATTTATCGTGCATCGTTTACTTCTTTCACTCTTTTCATTACGGTCATGCTGGAGCACCCAATCGACGCGATTATTCCGAGTAATCGACCGCACTAATTTTCTTTCTTGAGACCGTCAATCATTCAATTTTACTTCAGTTTTTTACACAAAAATCGAAGCGAACTTAAGAAGGGTTTTTAAAGAAGAAATTGACTTAGTAAAGAGTGTTGCTTCCCAACCACATACATACATACATATATACATAATGAACAAGAAGAAAATGAAGAATACATAAATGTTCAAACGTTTCTGCCAGGTGGTGAGTTGGCAGAAACGTTAGCACGACGGGCGAAATGCTTAACCGTATTTCGTCTGCCGTTACGTTCTGAGTTCAAATTCCGCCGAGGTTGAATTTGCCTTTCATCCTTTCGAGGTCGATTAAATAAGTACCAGTTACTCACTGGGGTGAATATAATCGACTTAAACCGTTCGTATGTCCAAGTTTGTCCCTTTTGTGTGCAGCCCCTTGTGGGCAGTAACGAAATAAGAAGATGAAGAATACATAGAGATAAGTTACTTTATTAACGTTTAGTTAATAACAATAAAAATGCTTACAATTACTTTCAGTTTTTCTCATTCTTTACTCTTTTACTATTTTATTTGTTTTATT
>NW_026307308.1:959-2210 GCF_001194135.2 Octopus bimaculoides | reverse complement strand
GTTGAAGTAGTGCACACTCCCACTTTTGGCGGAAGCTCCTGGTCTTCC
Organism: Octopus bimaculoides; assembly: GCF_001194135.2. Classification (NCBI taxonomy): domain Eukaryota; kingdom Metazoa; phylum Mollusca; class Cephalopoda; order Octopoda; family Octopodidae; genus Octopus; species Octopus bimaculoides. The sequence continues at coordinate 2,162 of NW_026307308.1, read as the reverse complement.
CCCGCAACTTTCAGTGGGCAACCATTGTTGCCCACCTTCTTCCTTCTTATTCCTTTTTCGAGGAGGTTTCCACCTCCTCGACTTCCTCCGTCTCTCCCTCCACTGGGAGAGCGGGAGGACACATTACACAAACACGCGCACACACACACACCCATACACACATACACACATACACACGCATACACACACACACACACAAACACACACACACATCCATATCTGTGACTTGTGTCTGTCTCTAATCACCGCTTCATATTCAATCTTGGCAATGCTTCGGTCATCGTAACATAGCAATTCGACAAAATGGGGACGAAGGAATGAGCAGCAGTCCAAAGAGAGATAAGTACTGCCATCGATGAGTGCGAGTAAACACGTCGATGTGGTGCTCCAGCTTGGCAGTTGTCCAAGTTTTGAAACAAGCAAACGACGATTAATAGAATCTGCTTCATAGTAGGTAAGATTGTTAATGTTTCAAGGGAGATAACTCGTAAATGTGAACAATTATAGGCGCAGGAGTGGCTGTGTGGTAATCATCCTCATCTCATTAATGTCCGTGTCCAGTCGGCAGCTACTTTACGTTTGTCTGTCCTTGTTCGTCCCCTCTCTGTAAGGCCTAAATGGCCAATCTAATGAAATAAAGTAGCTTGCTTACAAACCACATGGTTCCGGGTTCATTTCCACTGCGTGGCACCTTGGACAAGTGTCTTCTACTATAGCCTCGGGCGGACCAAGGCCTTCTGAGTGGATTTGGGAGACGGAAACTGAAAAAAAAAACCGTCGTATATATGTATATATATATATATATATATGTATGTGTGTAAATGTTGTGTATCTGTGTTTGTCCTCCCAACATCGCTTGACAACCGATGCTGGTGTGTTTTGGTCCCCGTAATCTAGCGGTTCGGCAAAAAGTGTGCGATAGAACAAGTACTAGGCTTACAAAAGAATAAGTCCTGGGGTGGATTTGATTCGACTAAAGGCGGTGCTCCAGCATGGCCGCAGTCAAATGACTGAAACAAGTAAAGGAAAGTAAAGGAATTATATACTTCGAGAGTAGCCTCCATTCAGAAGTTAATTCCACATCGAAAGTACAATAGCTGGCATTGTCAATCTTCAAGGGAGATAACTCTCAATAAAAACGCATTATATTTATGAGTATCTTCCCTTAACACTAGTAATATTGGTGTCATTTTATATAGTGCA
>NW_026307308.1:0-842 GCF_001194135.2 Octopus bimaculoides | reverse complement strand
AAAGACAGACAGAGTTGGACAGGTAGGTAGAAAGACAGATGAATAGAAGGACAAGAGAGAGAAACGGAATTGTAATAATATTGAGGTGAAAGTCGGTGGGTGAAAGGCATACACATAGACTGGATCATCCCATAAATAATGCGGTAATTTTGTACTTTTATTTTTCAAAATTAAGATTAACAAAGTTCTTTTTTAATCTCAAATATACACTCCTTCATTTTCTGCTATGTTCTTCCATCTATTTGGTAGACTTGCAAGGTCCCTCGTCCAAAATCTACTTGTCGTTAACGAGAAAATCTCCTCCAGTACTCTTCTGACGTCGTCTATAGAATTCATATTTTTTTCCGTACGAATGATTTTGAATAAATGATAATCAGATGGGCAATGTCAGGCGAAGATGGGGTTGGGCATCATTTCTCATTCAAATTACTCCAGTCTTTGGAATGTCAACCTCACCGAATGTGATTGAGCATTATCCTGATGGACGAGCACCTTTCATCATGAAACCACAGATGGTCGTCTTTCCGATGGCATGCAGGTGTTGATGAATGGTTGAATGAACAAATCCAAGCTTTTCTGCTAGTTCCTCAACAGTTACGATGGGAATTTGTTCCACCAGTTTTTGGCGGACGTCCTCATCAGGCTTTACAGATCTTCCTGGACGAGGTTCGTCTTCTAGGCTATAGTTTCCTGATCGGAATTTCTGGAGCCACCATTGACACTAGCTTACGCTTATTGTCCGATCACCCTATACTGCATTAATATTCCTTGCACTTCCGTTGCCTTGTTACGTTTATTGAAGTCATAAAGCAAAATATGCCAAATATGCTCCTTTGTCACTT
>NW_026307307.1:0-649 GCF_001194135.2 Octopus bimaculoides | reverse complement strand
GAGAGAGAGAGAGAGAGTGTCACGAACGCCCGCGCGAGACCTCAACGAAGAGAAAACTCGTTCGCGCGAACGACGATGCTCAGTGAGTCAGGATGTCTGCCACTACAGCCCCGCCGGAGCACGTAACGATGACAACAGAAAGAAGAAGAAATAACACAGACCATATATTGCGTAGTCAAACTAACTTTTTTCAAAACTAAACAAAACAACATTCCATAACAATAATACTTGCTTTTGAAATAAGACACGTAACATTTAACAATAGTTTCCAAGCAATTACAAAGTTTACAATCATTTCACGCGATCATAAAGTTTACAATCAAGAGTCATTTAAAAAGTTCTTCTGCATCTTTTGTTTTTCTTTTCCTCTCTTTTAGCACAGTTAACAAAAGTTCTTTTTTTCTTTTCTCCACAAAAACATATAACAACGCAAGTACATTTTCCTTTAAAAATATAACCAAACATTTACCGTAACAAATTACTTCCTTCAAATCTCCCACAACATAATATAACTTCGATTTGAATAATGTTGATATATATTTTCGATTATTTTTGATTAATAATTAGTCTTTATTGTTTATAATATTGTTAAAGGTTTCTTTTATTAAAACTTAGTATATATAAAGTTTAATCTTTTATTCTTAATAAT
>NW_026307306.1:0-376 GCF_001194135.2 Octopus bimaculoides | reverse complement strand
CATATATTACAAAGTTTATTGGGAGTCGCATTTATTAACGGGAGTAATAAAAAATTGAATATCGGTGAAAATTGATTTTCGCGTGCAGAGAGGAATTAAAAATTAAAATTTGAACGTAGGAAGTCTTTTGTGTCCCAGTGACTCCGAAGGATAATCCGATAAGGATCATACATCATGCAAGGCCAACCAGGTCGGGCAGGTTCCCAAAGACAAACCAAACAAAAAGTTGGACCTCTTCATTGGGAATTCATCTAGTAATGTATCCTAATAAAGAAACAGCGCCAAATAGAATACAGACAGAAGCAGATAAAACATAGATAACACTGTGTAACACGATTTTTGTCCTTGGGTAAGAAGTGTTATTTTCCATTTGCTT
>NW_026307305.1:0-240 GCF_001194135.2 Octopus bimaculoides | reverse complement strand
GTGAGTGTATGTCATAGACAGAAGATGGCATGTATGTAAGAGTGTGTGTATGTGTGTATATGTATGTCATGTTTTTCACATTCAGTATCATGTATTTAGCATTCATCAAGTACATAACTTTTCCCATCCCCCTGTCACTGCTTGTTAATTTCAGTGTTGACTTGAATTTTTTATGTTAACTTTCTTTGTATCTCTTTTACTTTTTCTCACCATCTCTTGAGTAATATAAAATGTGACTGG
>NW_026307304.1:0-876 GCF_001194135.2 Octopus bimaculoides | reverse complement strand
ATTAATATTACTATTATTATTATTATTATTATTATTATTACTTTTATTAGATAAACAACCAACTTTTTTCTTCTTTTTTTTATTATTATTATTATTTATTTCACCTGTTACTATGTTCCGAGTTCAAATTCTGCCGAGGTCGGCTTTGCTTTTCATCCTTTCGGGGTTGATAAATTGAGTACCAGTTGAACACTGTGGTTGATGTAATTGACACATCCCCTCCCCTAAAATGGCTGCCCTTGTGGAAAAATTTGAAACCATTATTATTATTATTATTATTATTAAGGTGGTGAGCTGACAGAATCGTTAGCATGCTGGGCAAGATGCTTAGTGGCATTTCATTTGTTTTCACATTCCGAGTTCAAATTCCACCAAGGTCAACTTTGCCTTTCACTTTTTCAAGGTTGATGAAATAGGTACCAGCTATGCGCTAGGTTTATGTAATCTACTATTTGCCTCCCCCAAAATTTCGGGCCTTGTGCCTTTAGTAGAAAGGATTATTATTATTATTAATATTATATGTTTAAGGAGATAACCAGTCGTTCACAGATTTAAAATATATTTCAGTATCTATTTATCTCCCTTTATGTTCTGATATGGGAAGTTGATGGTACATAGGTATTGAACTTGAAGCCTCATGGTTGCGAGGCAAACTTCTTAACTACCCATGCTTGCGCCCTTATACCCGCATTCAGACTGAAAGACAGATATTGTATTTCAAACTTTGAAAGCTGTTGGGCAGTAGCTATGCATTTCCTATAGTTTAACAGATTAAAGTACATTTCGACTTTCTTGTTTCAGTAAGGGAAGTTGACTCATACCATCACATATTAATTTTCTTAAAAGTCTCTCTTGTAACATAATCATGACAGCCAG
>NW_026307303.1:0-387 GCF_001194135.2 Octopus bimaculoides | reverse complement strand
TAATAATAATAATAATAATAATAATAATAATAATATGGCAGCAAGCTAACAGAATCGTTAGCATACCGATCGAAATGCATAGATGTATTTCGTCTGTCACCACTTTCTGAGTTCAAATTTCACCGAGGTCGACTTTACCTTTCATCCTTTCAGGGTCGATAAACTCAGTACCAGTGAAACATTAGGGTCGACGTAATCGATCGGTCTTTTCACCCCAAATTTCAGTCCTTGTTCCAATAGTAGAAAGGATTATCATTATTATTATTATTATTATTATCATTACTATCGTTATTACTATTATAAGGCGCTGAGCTAGCAGAATCGTTAGCATGCCGGCCGAAATGCTTGGAGGTATTTCGTCTGTCTTCGTGTTCTGAGTTCAAATTC
>NW_026307302.1:1282-1469 GCF_001194135.2 Octopus bimaculoides | reverse complement strand
CGTACTCCTGCTGGGTATATCCTATCTCCGAACAATTCTCTCAGTCTTGTACATCTCTTTGTCAATTACAATTACCTCGGTACTCTCTGGATAATATTCCGTTGTTAGCTTTACTCTTATTACCGACTTCATTTTGATTATTCTCCTTTTAATCTCCCTGTTTTTCGAATATGTCACCATGTGCCAT
>NW_026307302.1:643-1168 GCF_001194135.2 Octopus bimaculoides | reverse complement strand
TCCTTCCTTTTCTTTTTCCTATTTACCACCGTATATTCCACCTTCTCCGAACACTTCTCACTTCCTGGGGTCGCCTCTTCATCACTCTGCTCCTGATCGGCACCTTGCTGTTTCTCATCTACCACCGTACACTCCTTCTCCACCCTCTCTGAACACTTCTCACTCACAGCGTCCGTCATTCCGCTCCCGCCCGGTACTCTGCTGCTTCAGTTCCTCTATACCTTTATCGTCTTTCTGGGGACATCTTATTCTCATGTGTCCCCTTATTCCACACTGGTAACAGGTTGGAGGTCTTCCCTCCACCACCACTCTCAATTTCTCATCCTCCGGCCGTATCACCTCCTCCACAATCTTGTGCAAGTCTTGTAAACTGATCTGGATGGCCACCTCTATTCCGTATCCGCAACAATTTATCTCTTTCGTCCTTTTTACTTTAAAACTTTTGCTTCCTCCATATTATACATAATTACTGCTACCAACCATGCCTCCTCAATCTCTGGGGATACTCTGCCAATCCTTACCCTG
>NW_026307302.1:390-506 GCF_001194135.2 Octopus bimaculoides | reverse complement strand
CCTTTGGTGTAGATTGTTGTGAGGCTTTTACCTCCTTCAAACACTCTTCTATGGCTTCCACCTTAGCTATTTCAATTTGTTTCGTTGTCGTGGACAGCGTTCTATATACCACTGTC
>NW_026307302.1:0-117 GCF_001194135.2 Octopus bimaculoides | reverse complement strand
AAAGAAACAGCAAGTAGCAATTCAACAATGAGATTCGACAATTAGGCCTACTTCTACGGGAGACCTTCAACAAACAATCAACAATGTGACTCACGTTCAGCAGGGATCAAAAATGAT
>NW_026307301.1:0-460 GCF_001194135.2 Octopus bimaculoides | reverse complement strand
TATATATATATATATATATATATATACATGTATATATATATATATGCATGCATATACGTACGGGCGTTTCCGCGTGCACATAATTATACTGTAATTATAGAGCTTAAATAATTATCGCTTCATTTCAATTATCTTTATACTCTACACATATTGAGCACCCGTCACATGAGCACATATATAGAAATATATATATACATATGTGTGTACTTGTGTGGATAGGTAGATAGATAGATAAATAGATAGATAGTGTCGTAGATGTGTCCTCTTCGAGCACATCAGCTTACCTTAGTATCCCAATTTTCTATGGAGATGGAACATTTGTTTTAGGTGTACGCAATAGTTCAAAATTCTGGAAAATACTTTTTCCTAGAGTACAATTACATAGCAATTTTATTTTTCCATCACCTCTTGAAATATATATATATATATATATATATGTATGTATATATATATGTATGTA
>NW_026307300.1:0-282 GCF_001194135.2 Octopus bimaculoides | reverse complement strand
TAATAATAATAATAATAATAATAATGATAACAACAACAACAACAACAGCAATAATAATACTAATAATAATGATGATGATGATGATGATGTCATCACAAACACAAACACTGAAATGTTGATTATGTTTTTTTATGAAGAAACACTTTCACACAGATTATTATATTACTATTTTGTAATTTTTATTGTCATCATCATCGTCATTGTCGCTGTCGTCTTCGTCGTCATCGTCGTCGTCGTCCTCATCATTATCATCATCATCATCATCATCATCATCATCATCAT
>NW_026307298.1:0-252 GCF_001194135.2 Octopus bimaculoides | reverse complement strand
CTGTCTGTCTGTCTGTCTGTCTGTCTGTCTGTCTGTCTGTCTATCTGTCAATATACATATTTTTATAAATGTCTCCCCACCATCGCTTGACAACTGATGTTAGTGTGTTTACGTCCCCATAACTCAATGCTTCGGCAAAAGACACTGATAGAATACGTACTAGGCTTACAAAGAAAAAGTTCTGGGTTCGATTTGTACCTGCAGTCCAAAGGGTCAAACAAATTAAAGATAAACGAAGCGATATATATATAT
>NW_026307297.1:0-388 GCF_001194135.2 Octopus bimaculoides | reverse complement strand
AACACACACAAACACACACTCACACAAACATGCACACATACACACAGACACACATATATCCAGCGAGAGAGAGACAAAGTGATGCATGTTTGTGTGTGTGTGTGTTTGTGTTTGTGCGCGTGCGTATGTGTGTATATGTGTATGTATCTCTATGTTTGTCTGTATCCCACCACTGCTTGAAAAGCCTTGTTGGTTTGTTTATGTGCCTGTAAGTTAATGGTTCGGCAGAAGAGACGGATAAAACAAGTTTTAGACAGACATTTAAATACGTACTCCAGTCGATTTATTCCAGTAAACCCTTTAAGATGTCACACTATGGACACAATCCAAAATTGAAACATGTAAAAGATGTAAATTGAAACATATTAATATACATATATAAACACAT
>NW_026307295.1:0-783 GCF_001194135.2 Octopus bimaculoides | reverse complement strand
GTGTGTGTGTGTGTGTGTGTGTATATATATATATATACACACACACGTGTGCAAGAGTATATGTTTGTGTACACATGTATATGTATGCGGGAAATTTTATATGTAATGAACACATGATGCAAACTTTAATAAAGACAACTTTTGGAAATATTTCATAACAAAACCAAATTTATTGAAACCAAAAATTCAAAGCACTTTTCTCTATAAAAATCATTTTGGTTTTGTCAAACGATTCTCTACTGCTGGTCAATGCACCGAACTGCAACATTTACCAACAGTTTCACATGCAAATCTTAAAGTTAACAATAGTAATTCCTGTATTTTTTTTTTTTTTTTAGTATTTGTTTCTTCATTGAATTAATTTATTCATCTGCATCTTATATTTTATATTATTTTAAACATGATTTTTTCAATATTTTTTTTTAATAATTGAAAATTTAGCTGCGCTTTTCCATTTTTTCTTCTTCAACTTGTTTCTCTTCTTAAATTGTAAAAGGGGGAAACAACAACATCATCATCATCAAAAACAACAACAACAACAACAACAACAACACAGATTTCGAATGTTGAGAGAATTCTGCATGGAACTGAGAGTGAAAAGTTTGTAATATTAAATGTTAATTTGTCCCTGCATCCCAGTAGAGGGCGTCTTTTGGCCATGTGACCTTCCAACCACTGCTGCTTCCAAACTGTCACATGGAATGCTACTCCATGCTATTCGGTTTCCCGTAGTTCTATCCGCTTCCAGTTCTTGCTTTGCTGCATAACACCACATGCATATAA
>NW_026307294.1:0-435 GCF_001194135.2 Octopus bimaculoides | reverse complement strand
TATTTGTCCCATCTTCGTTGAGCCCTGTGTCGCTAATAAAAGAAATGTATTTAAAGATCAAATAAATTGTTTGTCTTTTATACATTATATTTCACTTGTTTCACATACTCGACAGTACTCTTGCTGGAAGTTCGTTTCGAAGTGTTTACCGCCACATTCAAAGCCAGTACATTGGTGAGTCATGGGGCGGTAAACAATGCAAGATCGGTCGTCAAGCGTTAGGCGGAACAAACACAGATGCGAACACACACGCACACAGACACACGCACACAGACACACGCACACACATATATTCACAACCGGTTTCTTTACTGCTTTCAATCACTAAACTCACTCAGAAGGCAAAGATTCATCAAGGCTAAAAGAGAACATATATATGCGCGCGCATATTCTGATTATATGTCTGTGCACACGTTTGAATGTGGTGTGTGCCAG
>NW_026307293.1:0-252 GCF_001194135.2 Octopus bimaculoides | reverse complement strand
TCCTCCTGGAATAATGAGCAGATGGAGGGAGCATTTTGCGGAACTTTTTCCATAATCCATCTGTAGTGAAGAAGTAAAACTGGCAATACGGAAACTGAGATCCAACAAAGCTCCTGGGCTGGATGGTATTCCAGCTGAAATTCTGAAAGCAGGTAGGGATCACATCTCCTCTGAAATTCATAGCCTGTTGTGTCAAGTTTGAACTGAGTCCTCTGTGCCACAGGAATGGATAAACGGCATTCTAATCCCTAT
>NW_026307292.1:0-570 GCF_001194135.2 Octopus bimaculoides | reverse complement strand
CCGACCGATTCGCAGAACACCTCCGAGACATCAACGTTTGCAATGACACCTCGGTGTCACGCCATTTCCGCTCTGCCGGTCACTCCTTGCAGCAACACCTATCCGTGTTTGGGTTGTCCATGCACAGGGGCCCGTGAACGGGGATTAATCTTCTCTCTTCGCTCCTTTGCGCCACATAGGCTCAACTCCCCTCCCCTCTATATATCAATATATAATTTACCAATAGCAGTTGGGGTTTTGCAAAAGCTTCTAGAGATAATATAGTATAGATTTCCATTGTAATAGAGGATTGTTTATAATTTATTAGTGATATTATTAATAATATGAGGGTTTGTCTCCCCTTAACGGACCTTTATTCAAGGAGGAATTTATTTAACGAGTTATTTAAGGACAAATTTGAATATGGACTGGACTTAGAGACGATGTTTTGGTATTTACCTTTTGTTCTTAAACTTTTTTCCCTGAAGACGTGTAAGGCAATTTATATGTTTGACTTAAATTTGCCGCTCAAATATAGCCAGATACAGAAATGTTGACATAGGAATAAATTTCAATAATAATGGATATTAG
>NW_026307291.1:0-582 GCF_001194135.2 Octopus bimaculoides | reverse complement strand
TATTACGCCGGACAACATTACTCAGCGGTATTTCTTCCGTCTTTACATTTTGAGTTCACATTCCACTGAGGTTGACTGCACCTTTCATCCTTTTTGGGGGTCGATAAATTAAGTGTCAGTGATACACTGGGGTTGATGTAATCGACTACACTCCTCCCACAAAATTTCAAACCTTGTACTTATAACAGAATGGAATATTTAACAGGAGTGATGCGGTGTGCTAACAGAATTATTAGCACGCCGAGCAAAATGCTTAGCGGGAGTTCGTCCGTCTTTACGTTCTGAGTTCAAATTCCATAGATGTCGCCTTTGCCTTTCATCTTTCTGTTTGCTTCAGTCATTTGACTGCGGCCATGTTGCTGCACCACCTTTTAGTCAAGCAAATCTACCCACGTCTTATTCTTTGTAAGCGTAATACTTATTATATCGGTCTCTTTCGCCGAACCGTTACGTTACGGGGATGTAAACACACCAACATCGGTGGTCAAGTGATGGTGGGCGAACAGACACTGGCAGACAGACAGACAGACAGACACATACACACACACATATATGTATATATATATATATATATATATATAT
>NW_026307290.1:0-215 GCF_001194135.2 Octopus bimaculoides | reverse complement strand
TCTCAAGAGTCGATAAGTTGAGCTACCATCTTCTGCTTTTCATTCACATGAAAGGATGACATTCAACTGGCAAGGAGGAAATATATTTATGTGGCATGTCGCTTACTATCCACTTTTGATTAATTTTCGATGTAGCTCCATCAAGTGCGGTCGAGATATTCGGATACTTATTGAGAGACCTTGTATTTAACAGATAAAGAAAGGATACTTACTGG
>NW_026307289.1:0-622 GCF_001194135.2 Octopus bimaculoides | reverse complement strand
TATTATTATTATTATTATTATTATTATTAAGGCGACGAGCTGGCAGAATGGTGAGGGCACTGGCTGACATGCCGAACGGTATTTTGAGCGTCGCTACGTTCTGAGTTCAAATTCCACCATGGTCAACTTTGCTTTCACCCTTTTGGGGTCAATAAATTATGTACCGGTGAAACACTAGGGTCGATGTAACTGACTGGTCACCCCCCTCCCCACAAATTTCAGGCCTTGTGCCTGTAGTAGAAAGAATTATTATTATTGTTATTGTTGTTGTTGTTGTTGTTGTTGTTGTTGTTGTTGTTGTTGTTGTTGTTGTTGTTGTGAGGGCGCATGGCTTAGTTGTTAGGGTGTTGCACTCACGATCGCCAAACTGGGATTTCAATTCCGAGACCGGGTGATGCGTTGTGTCCTGGGGAAAATCACTTCACCTTACGTTGTGCTGCGACCACTTCGACACCCCTATCTATCTATCTATCTATCTATCTATCTATCTATCTATCTATCTATCTATCTATCTATCTAGCCAACCACCCATCCACCCATCCACCCATCCATCTATTTATCTACCTATCTACATATATATCGCCATGATAGATCGCTGACCACTACATTTATATATTTTTTC
>NW_026307288.1:0-903 GCF_001194135.2 Octopus bimaculoides | reverse complement strand
AAGATCATTAAAAAACCTAAATTAGAAATAACTCTCTCGTGAGATAGAGAGGCAGCTTAGTTCATGTTAATATTAATAAGGCACAAATTGTACCTTTGACAATAGTTGGTTAAATTTTTTGGTTGTCTTTTACTTCAAATCATGGCATCCAGCGCATGCAAAACATAATATTCCATACACCCATACTGTCTAGTCAGGAGAATTTGTACTGTCGTTTTTGATGTAGATACCAGAGACAAACGACTCACAGAACTCAAGGGATCTCTATTGAAAGAAAACATTCACCCCTATTTATAGAAAACGGTATACAGCATGCTAAACAAATACTTTTAGAACAACTTAGAGCAACCCAAGAAAGAACCCCAAACCGGAATATCATAATCTATCAAAATCGTCAAAACATTTTTAACGTCACTAAGTCAAAATTATCTGTCATCAGACAAAGTAACGGACTAAAAATATTATATATAATTACTGATGGTACCCTTGTTCAAAGTAAAAGGCAACCAAAATCTTGGAGGAATTGTTGACAAAGGCAAAGTTTAACTAAACAACAGGGATAAACCATTCATAGATTCCAAATGCAATGAGAATCGGCGTTGTACATGTCAGCTCATACATACGTGTCGGTATTTTCACAAAAATTGGACGAAGGATATTTCTATTTGTTAACATGAAGTGTAAAAGCAGAAATCTGATCTACTACGTCAAATGCTTGAATTTTGAAGAAATATATGTTTGATCAAACAGGACTACTCATTATCGGGACGTACAGATCCTATTAAACAATCATTTAGAATCATGCAGTAAGAAAACGTTTTGAATATTCCCATTTTACAGACTTTACGATTCAAGTGAATTTAGAAAAAGAGTAAGAGAAACGAATTTCATTGAGATGCTTAA
>NW_026307287.1:0-316 GCF_001194135.2 Octopus bimaculoides | reverse complement strand
GAGAGAGAGAGAGACGGACGGACAGACAAACAGATAGATCAAGAGAGAAAGAAATAGAGACAGACAGACAGACAAATAGACAGAGACAGGCAAACTGACAGACAGACAGACAGACAGAGAGGTAGATAGGGAGAGAGTGAGACAAAGAGACAGACAGACAAATAGGCACAAGACACAGAGTGAGAACCAGACAAATAGGCAGACAGATAGATAGATAGCTGGAAAGATAAATAGATAGATAGATAGATAACACAGACAGACAGATAGATAGATTGAAGGGGTAGCCATGTATCTTGTTGGGTAGCCATGTATCTTG
>NW_026307286.1:0-530 GCF_001194135.2 Octopus bimaculoides | reverse complement strand
TAGATGCGTTTCAGTAAGCACCATGCATATTGCTTGATTGCATGTAACTATATATTTATTTACATATATACTTATATATATATTTATTTATATATATATATTAATTTATGTATATATCTATATATATATATTTATTTACATATATATTTATATATATATATATTCATTTATATATATTTATATGTATATATTTATTTATAGATATATTCATTTATATATATATTTATTTAAATATATATTCACATATATTTATCTATTTATTTATATATATATTATTTATATATTTACATACATATTTATGTTTATTTATATATATATATTTATTTACATATATATTTAAATATTTATTTATATATATATATTATTTATGTATTATTTATATATATATATTTATTTATGTAATGTTTATTTATATATATATTTATATATGTATTTATGTATATCTATATATTTATATGTATTTATGTATATATATATATTTATATGTATTTATGTATATATATATATTTATATATGTATTTATGTATATA
>NW_026307285.1:0-218 GCF_001194135.2 Octopus bimaculoides | reverse complement strand
TTTCTTAGAGAATTCCTACTTTATGTATATGATGTATACGATAGGATTCTGCACAGTTTCCGTCTGTGAAATACACTCACATGTCCTTTATCCGATTGGGTGTATTATAGAATTTACTTAAGGTACAACTGAACCCGAAACCATGTAATTTTGGAACGTGTTCCTTTACAGTACAACCGCATGTAGTTGGCACTCCGTCGTATACGTCAAATTAACGG
>NW_026307284.1:0-406 GCF_001194135.2 Octopus bimaculoides | reverse complement strand
ATATATATACACACACGATTGTTAATGGGTGAGTGTGTATATTTATATATGTGTGTGCGTGCGTGTTAATGTGCTGTGTGTTTGAGTATAGGAATTAGTTTAAGAAACACACTTCCTTTTCACACCGGATACTCTGAGGAGAGAGACATAAATATACAGGCAGACAAATTCCATTTTGAATTGTTGCAGTAGAGGTGATAATTAGCACTCATTGCATGAATGTACTTTAAATATGGAATAACTTTGTGTTTTTGACTGCATTTATTTTCTACAATTAAAAAGGTAGCCTAACGTTTTGTAAACTAATCTGAGCTTGCTGTGGTTATGTCTTTAGATATTCGAACACGTGTCTATATCTGCCTGTCTATGTATGTATGTATGTATGTATGTATGTATGTATGTATGT
>NW_026307283.1:0-343 GCF_001194135.2 Octopus bimaculoides | reverse complement strand
ATATATATATATGTATATATAGGTATATATATATGAATATACATGTATATATGTATATATACATATGTGTGTGTGTATATACGTATATATGTATATATATGTATGTATGTATGTATGTATCTATCTATCTATCTATCTATCTATCTGTGTGTGTGTGCGCATTTGTGCGAGCGTTTGTGTGTACGTACACGCATGGCATATATTAGTGTGTGAGAGTATGCATCATCATCATCGTCATCATCGTCATCATCATCGTCATCACTGTCCTCATGATCATCATGATCATCACGATAATGATAATGATGATGATAATGATGATGATGATGATGATGATGATGGTGAT
>NW_026307282.1:0-347 GCF_001194135.2 Octopus bimaculoides | reverse complement strand
GGCAGTGGTGGTGATGTTGGTGGTGGTGGTGGTGGTGGTGGTTGTGGTGGGGGTATTGTTACTGTTGGTGACAATGACGTTGACTTTGATGATGGCTGTCATCATTATCAACACAATCATTCAAGCACACCCGCTCCTGAACTGATTACGTGTATTGTGTGTTTATAAGCGAGTGTACACGTGCTTATCAGTTTATCTATGTACGTATGAATGTGTGCGTGTGTGTATATATTATGCATGCATATATGTATGCATAAATGCGCGTATGTATATATGTATATATATATATATACATTTATTAAAGCATATATATATATATATATATATATATATATATATATATATAT
>NW_026307281.1:0-238 GCF_001194135.2 Octopus bimaculoides | reverse complement strand
CATTAAATGTTGCATATCTTCCTCTGTATGTGCCAGCAAGTCAGCATCATTAGCAGAGAGCAATTCTCTGACAAGTACTCTGAAAACCTTTGCCTTACATTTAAACCTGGTCAGATTAAATATGCTACCAGATGTCCGGAATCTGATTCTAATTCCCGTTACAATCCTCAAATGCATACCAAAGCAACGTGGCAAAATATATAGAGAAAAGTGTAGGGGCAGGAATATCTCCCTGTTT
>NW_026307280.1:0-266 GCF_001194135.2 Octopus bimaculoides | reverse complement strand
GTATTACCTCACAACGTAGCGCTTCATGCAAACTCGAACTTTCCTAATAATACATAATGTAACATAATGTTACATGTCAAGGTACATAACTGTCTTCTGAATATATACGCTCCTGAAACATGTGTAGCAATATCGTAAAATACCGATTCGTTTTATTCCTATTGTGTGTATATATACATGCATATATATATATACACACATGCAAGCATGCATACATACATAAATACATACATACATACATACATGCATACACACACGCACACATA
>NW_026307279.1:373-588 GCF_001194135.2 Octopus bimaculoides | reverse complement strand
GTTTCGTTGGTTTCCTTTACTTTCCGTTAGTTTCCATTAGTTTCCGTTACACTCCGTTAGTTTCCTTAAGTTTCCGTTATCTTTCGTTAGTTTCCGTTATTTCCGTAAGTTTCCATTACTTTCCGTTATTTTCCATGTTTCCGTTACTTTCCGTAACTCTCCGTGAGTACCCGTTAGTTTCCGTTAGCTCCCGTTAGTTTCCGTTACTTTCCGTT
>NW_026307279.1:0-363 GCF_001194135.2 Octopus bimaculoides | reverse complement strand
CATGTTTCCGTAACTCTCCGTGAGTACCCGTTAGTTTCCGTTAGCTCCCGTTGGTTTCCGTTACTTTCCGTTATCTTTCGCTAGTTTCCGTTATTTTCCGCTACTTTCTCTTAGTTTCCGTTAGTTTCCGTTACTCACCGTTAGTTTCCTTTAGTTCTCGATAGTTTCCTTTAGTTCTCGATAGTTTCCGTTAGTTTCCGTTAATTTTTGTTACTTTCCGTTACTTTTAGTTAGTTTTCGTTAGTTTCCGTTACTTTCGTTAACTTCCGTTAGTTTCCGTTACTCTCCGTTAGTTTCCGTTACTTCCGTTAGTTTCCGTTAGTTTCGGTTACTTTGCGTTAGTTTCCGATACTCCCCATGTGC
>NW_026307278.1:0-416 GCF_001194135.2 Octopus bimaculoides | reverse complement strand
CGGCGTGCGAACGTTTCCGCCAGCTCGCCGCCCTAAGTGAACAATAAATAAATATAACATAATTTAATGTGTGAGTAAACAATAGATGTAAACCTCTGCGAAACTTAAGCTTAAATTTGTAAAACAGTCGAAGGCTTTCTAAAAAGTGAAGCCGAAATATGCACTAGCATTGTAATACGAAATAACTATAAGGTGTAAAGTGAAATTCAAATGCGACAGTCAAAATTTTCCGAAAGTCAAAACATTTTACCCATGCGTTTTATTATCGGTTGATATGTTAAACCACGCGGCGTGCCGGCAGGAATTTAAGGACTCGCGTCTCTGGTTCAAAGCATGTTTATCCTGGAACATGATGAACTTTGTTACTTGTTGGCACTCCGTCGCTTACGACGTCGAGGGTTCTGGTTGATCCGATC
>NW_026307277.1:0-486 GCF_001194135.2 Octopus bimaculoides | reverse complement strand
CGACAATCAATTTTCTAATTAAACTAACTACAAAATCTCTCTCTTTCTCTTTTATTTGTGTTGTTGTTGTTGTTGTTGTGATCATTTGAATTTTTGTTCTGTTTCCTTCTGCATTTGTTGTTGTCGTTTCTGCCAGTGTTACTAAAGATCCGCGTTGTTTGTATCCGTTGTCATCATCGTTACAATCATTACTATAACATTATTAATATTATTCTTAGTATTATTTATCGAATCAGTCGCATTGTCATCATCTCCGTTCTCTTGTGACTATCATAGTCCTCCTCCTCCTGCTCCTCCTCCTCCTCCACCTCATTATCGTCATCATCATCATCATCATCGTCATCATCCACTTTGTCGCTGTTATCATCGGTGACGTCATGATCGTCATGAATTTTGCACTCTAGCTTAATGTACATTAGTGTATGTCATGAGAAACATTATTATTATTATTATTATTATTATTATTATTGTTGGTGTTGTTGTTGT
>NW_026307276.1:0-419 GCF_001194135.2 Octopus bimaculoides | reverse complement strand
TACATGCATACACACATACATTCACACATACCTCTAAATATACATACACACATATATATCTAATACATATTAATACATGCATATATACATATATCATACATGTGTGTGTGATAGTGTGTATGTATCTGTATTTAAATATGCATACCTGCATGTATTTACCTTCTCATTTTATGCTTCCATTCCGAATCTGTCTTTTCCCTCTTCCCTTCAGTTTTATCTTTCCTTCTTCTACCCTTCACTATCATATCTATTTGTATACCTGACGTTACCAAATACACACACGCACTCCTCTAACAATGTGTATACGCACATACATGCAAACATATACACACATATATACACGTATATACGTATACATACTTATGTATATATGTGTATATATATATATATGTATGTATGTATGTATGTGTATATATATA
>NW_026307275.1:0-314 GCF_001194135.2 Octopus bimaculoides | reverse complement strand
CATATATATATATATATGTATGTATGTATGTATATGTATATTTAAATATACATATATATCTATATATACATATATATATAGGTATATATATTTATACATGCATATATATATATATAAGTATATATATATATATTTATAAATACGTATATATATAAGTATATATATATTTATACATTCATATATGCATACATATATGTGTTTATAAGTATATATATTCATACATATATATACATACAGGTATATGCATTATATTCATGTCTATATATATGTATATATATATACGTATGTGTATATATATATATATATGTGTATAT
>NW_026307274.1:0-455 GCF_001194135.2 Octopus bimaculoides | reverse complement strand
GAATTTTACTTCAGGAATTGACATTTGGTGCATGAAAGAGTTTGATGCAGGTGCTCTCATCTGCGCCTCCTGCCGTGAAGTTTGTTCATCTGGGACACCTGACAGGAAGAGGTCCAGCCTTGTCTTGATAACACCTACATCCGCCGCATGCAGGTCTCTCAGGTCCTTCGGGAGGATATTGAAGAGCTGTGGACCCTTGAAGCTCAGGCTATTGCAGTATCTTGTTTTACATCTTGATGGCGAATTTGGAGTCCTTGGCACTATGCAATGGCGTCCACTTCTTTTATTTGTGTAACTTTCGATGCCAAAGTTTGGGACAATACCTTCGAGGATCTTCCAGATGTATATTATGGCATATCTTTCTCGTCTACGCTCTAAGGAATAGAGTCTTAATCTCTTGAATCCTTCCCAATAGCTTATATGCTGCATAGAAGCTATCTTCTTCGTGTAGCTTC
>NW_026307273.1:0-251 GCF_001194135.2 Octopus bimaculoides | reverse complement strand
GAGAGAGAGATAGAGAGAGAGAGAGAGAGATAGATAGATAAGCATTACACATATAAGTACATATATATTTATGCTTAGACATGTATATTCTCATATCTATATACTCATATATACAGATATGCGTGTTACTGTGTGTGGGCGTGCGTATGTATATATAAACACAAACGCTCACACGCACACACACATATTAACACATATGTACATACTTATCTATACCTATACAATATACATACACATATGATATTGATATT
>NW_026307272.1:0-296 GCF_001194135.2 Octopus bimaculoides | reverse complement strand
GCTAGCATGGAAAGCGGACGTTAAACGATGATGATGATGATACATATACACAAATGGTTACCATGGGTAGCAAAAAACACACAAAAAAAAAACAGGATATCACACCCGTTTTTGTGTGATTTTTGCTACCCATGGTAACTATTAACATTCACATTGTCAAAGGTTTTTTTAAACCAAGATACTATTAATATACACATATATATCTATATCTATTTATACATACATACATACATATATATATATATACATATACACACATAAATATACATACATATACTCATATATACATACATATA
>NW_026307271.1:0-237 GCF_001194135.2 Octopus bimaculoides | reverse complement strand
GGCTCAAAGTTTGAAGATCATGCTTCACCACCTCATTCCATGTCTTCCTGGATCTACATCTACCACAAGTTCCCTCCACAGTTAGAGATTGGCACTTCTTTACACAGTTGTCCTCGCCCATACGCATCACATGACTGTACCAGCACAGTTGTCTCTTTGGCACACATCTGATGCCTCTTATGCCCTACTTTTCTCTCAAGATGCTTACACTCTGTTGTACATGCACACTGACATTAC
>NW_026307270.1:0-638 GCF_001194135.2 Octopus bimaculoides | reverse complement strand
TATATAAATATATATATATATATTTATATGTACGCACGCGCACACACATGCATATAAGCACTGGTATGCACACACATACACGCACGCGCTTTATGCGTTTCAACATGAGCACACGTGTCTATCGGCGCTCATATAAATAAACATGGAAACTCTAATTCATAACGACATGTATACATGATGATGGAATAATATTTATATAGTCAGTCGTCCTATTTTTTTTTATATATACTAGCAGTTTGGATAAACATACATGCGCGCACGAACCAAAATACGTATTACACGCGAATGTACATAGACATGCACACGTTTGTATATATATATAAATATATGTATACCCGCGTAAGTATGTATGTAATATATAAAGATAGGTATAAATGTACATGCGAGTATGATTATGTATAAAATAATAATAGCTAAGATAACAGCTATGTTAATTATATTAACAACAACAGAAATAATGAAGGCTAATAATTTCACCTTCATTAATATGTGGAACCACATAAGTTTAAAAGTTGTTATATTATTATTATTTATTAGCCATTACGCTTTCATGGCTCATATATGTGTTTCTTTGTGTGTGTATGTATGTATATATATATATATATATATATTTTCATTTCAAAGTTTCAGCTCAGAGC
>NW_026307269.1:2186-2327 GCF_001194135.2 Octopus bimaculoides | reverse complement strand
ACATACATTCGTTCGTTCGTTTGTATGTACGTACGCACTCTCGTTCCGTCATTCGTACGCACTTTTGTTCGTTCGTTCGTTCGTACCTACGTTCGTTCGTTCGTACGTACGTATGTACGTTCGTTCTTTCGTTCGTTCGAT
>NW_026307269.1:422-618 GCF_001194135.2 Octopus bimaculoides | reverse complement strand
TTCGTAATACGTACGTACCTTCGTTCGTTCGCTCGTTTGTTCGTTCGTTCGATCGTTCGTACGTACGTACTTACGTAAGTACGTACGTTCGATCGTTCGTACATACTAACGTACGTACGGACGTACGTATGCATGTTCGTTCTTTAGATCGCTCGTTCGTTCGTTCGTTTGTACGTAGGTACGTATCTTCGTTCGT
>NW_026307269.1:261-412 GCF_001194135.2 Octopus bimaculoides | reverse complement strand
TACGTATCTTCGTTCGTTTGAACATACGTACGTACCTACGTACGATCTTTTGTTCGTCCGTTCGTACGTACTTAAGTACGTCCGTTCGTTTGTTCGTTCCATCGTTCGTTCGTACGTACGAAAGATCGTTCGTTCGAATGTTCCTACGTAC
>NW_026307269.1:0-112 GCF_001194135.2 Octopus bimaculoides | reverse complement strand
ATTCGTTCGTTCGTTCTTACGTACATACATTCGTTCGTTCGTTTGTATGTGCGTACGCACTCTCGTTCCGTCGTTCGTACGCACTTTTGTTCGTTCGTTCTTACGTACGGAC
>NW_026307268.1:0-351 GCF_001194135.2 Octopus bimaculoides | reverse complement strand
AATTAAAATTGTTATGCCCAAGTACAATTTGATTCAAATGTATACAAAATATGCATTTTGGCATTTAATATAAAAAATTCTAATTTTCAGACCTATATTCCAAACATTTTGGTCAAGTAATACTATACTGCAAATTGACTATAAATTTGGGCATTTAATATAAAAATTCTTATTTCCAGGCCTATATTCCAAACTTTTGACCACGACTGTATATAGGCACACTTGCACCTATTTATAGATATATATATATTAAATTCAAATTACGATGAAAGTAAACAAAGTTTGCTTTAGAAGCGTAGAGATGTACTGAAAGATAAGGAAATAATTTTATTCTCAAACGCAGGATAATGC
>NW_026307267.1:4857-5027 GCF_001194135.2 Octopus bimaculoides | reverse complement strand
GGACAGTTATTACTGCTTCTCATAAAAATAGCCTTAAACCTTTCGGAATGCACCTTCTATATACACACACACACGCTTGCTTTGGCGATGGCGGAAGTGATGGTGGCGTTGGTAATGCTATTACCATTCCCGGTTATGGAGAAGGCGCTGCTGTTGTTGTTAATATTGCC
>NW_026307267.1:3607-4841 GCF_001194135.2 Octopus bimaculoides | reverse complement strand
CTATTCCTATTGTTGTTATTATTGCGCTCTTCACCAATTGTGGGGGAGCTTTCACTGCTGCTGCTGCTGCTGCTGCCGTTATAGCTGGTCATGGCACTGGGGGCTATTGCTGCTGCTATAGGGACTGCCAAGCCTGCTACTGTGAACGTCAAAGAAGCTATTGGCAAGGCTGGTGTTGATGGAGATGCTGCTGTTTGCAGGGAGCAAACCAAATTGCATTTCTGCGGCTGTTGGGTTCCGGTATGCAGGAGACGCAGTCCCTAAACCCGTTGGCAGCCAGAGCCTTGTTTTAGTACGGGGCCGCTGCGTCGAAGGCCTCTTGATTAGACGAAAGGCTCGAGATCCTCTTACTAACACCCTTTACCAGGTTCTTGAACACGATGGGTGGGTGACAGTAGGCTGTATTGATGTATGTTAGCCTCCCGTTCGGTTTGTGGTAGGGCTTGTAAGTACCAGATACCAAGTCGAGGGTAACGTCTAAGAAGTCCGCTGTTGTAAGGTTGGTCTCTATGGTGATCTTCAAACCCATAGAGGCAAGAGTGCTGATTAAGTCTTTCTTATGCCTGTCTAATGTATGGCCGCTTGCCATACATTAGAGACCAAAGAGGACAGAGGGGAAATTTTTCCTGAGGATATCTAGGATATACAACCCGATGACATCATATACGTCAGCGCTGTCGTAGGCCCCCATCGCTACGTCAAAAGATCCAGGGTGTCAGATTGCATGACCCATGCCGAACCTTTGTTGAACAGCACTATCCTCCTGGCATGCATAATAATTGCTACAGCTCTGTCGCTAATACTAGTGAAGACCCTAGCAAAAGAAAGCGCCTTGGTCAGTAGCTCTTTTGGTATACAGGAGTAAAAATTGACTATATCAAATTGGGTGGACCTTGCTGGTGTTAAACCATGCGGTCACTTCGTTGGTGTTGCCCAACAGTGAGAGATTGATGGCCCTCCTTATACTGTTATTGATATCTCTCAATATGTGTTTGCTCGCCAGACCGATCTTGGATTTGACCGGATTGATCAGGCAGCATTTCGGGTTTGAGGCAAAGTTCGGTTTATGATCTTTTTTGGTGATGAAAACGTTTCTTTTAGCTAGGATCTCTACCCTGGTTGCTATCTCTAGTTCGTTAGCGAATTTTTGAACTGCATGTGTGTGGGGGTTGCGCGCCTATACTTTTGTGTAATGTTGTTCTCTGGTAGTCTATCGTATTCCAAGGTACCTAAC
>NW_026307267.1:0-229 GCF_001194135.2 Octopus bimaculoides | reverse complement strand
ACATACATACATACATACATACATACATAATTCCTTTTGGAAATTGGATCTCGTAGTGCATGTAAAGTTATAAATAATAGCATGTGGATATTGGGATATGTACAGATGAGCGTGCGCCCACACACACACACGCACGCACGCTCATATATATAAGACAGCCAAAATGCTACGTTGAAGATAAGCGCTTGGGACCTCAAGATCGCGAAGCTAAACCTGTAGAAACTTCAGT
>NW_026307266.1:634-781 GCF_001194135.2 Octopus bimaculoides | reverse complement strand
ATGATTCTTATGAATGTGCCTGTTGTACCCTTATCAGACAGGTAGTCATGGTGGGTATATTAGATTTCATATATTTGTACCCCAGCATCACTTTAATGGCATGTGCTGCTCTCTCACTCAATAATAATAATAATGATAATAATAATA
>NW_026307266.1:0-624 GCF_001194135.2 Octopus bimaculoides | reverse complement strand
CATGTGCTGCTCTCTCACTCAATAATAATAATAATGATAATAATAATAATGAGACTGTGCCCACATCCTTAGAAAAACCCTATAGATTTTCATTTAGGGGTTGTATTATATGGAGATATTTCCCATCTGCCCTTGCCACTTCCCCTGGCCAATCTTTCAGTTACAGTATAACATCTCCTACCCTTCACTTGTCCTAGGGTACTGGGTGTGTCTAAGCAGGTAATTGCATTAAACATGCAAATTGAAAGTAAACAACTGTGATAATAATAATAACAATAATAATAACAACAACAACAGTAATAATAATAATAATAATAATGAATAGTTAAAAAGGAAGGCAAAAAATATATAATATATAATTATATAAATATATAATCCTTTTAAATATGAGATAGCTCAGCTGTGGAAAAGGAAAAAGGTGAAGACAGTGCCAATTATTTTTGGGTCTTTGGGGACAGTACCAGAAGATATGATCAGAAATATGAAAGGAATGCATATCGGGTGTTCAGCGGAGTTGTGGCAAAATGTTTGCCTCCTTGGCATGGCCAGAATCAACAAGAAAATATTAGATGGTTGAACAGAACAGATAACATGGTACCATAGGCTGCATGTAGCAAGCCGACT
>NW_026307265.1:220-708 GCF_001194135.2 Octopus bimaculoides | reverse complement strand
GTTGTTGATATAATAAGAATAAGAATAAGAACGAAGGATCAGCTCTTAATTGATAATCTAATTATCAGGAGCTGCAAGAGAAGACATACAAACCTGAGCATAGAATGAGTTGACTATCGCAAAGCATACGATATGATACCACACTCCTGGATAGTAAGAACAATCGAAATGTATGGAGTAGCAGAGAATATGAGAAGCATTATATGGAATAGGATGAAATACTGGAGAACGGAATTGACAGCGGAGAAGTAAGTATTAGGAGAGGTGAAAATCAAGAGCGGTATCTTCCAGGGGGACAGTGTGTCCCCACTGATATTCGTGTTGGGAATGATGCCCTTGAGTGAAATACTACAGAAAACAAAGTTGAAGTATAAAGAGAAAATAATAATACTAATAATACTAATAATAATAATAATAATAATAATAATAATAATAATAATAATAATAATAACAATAATAATCCTTTCTACAATACGCACAAGGCCTGA
>NW_026307265.1:0-210 GCF_001194135.2 Octopus bimaculoides | reverse complement strand
AAAATTGGGTGAGAGGATAGTTGATTATATCGGTCCTGAAAGGATGAAAGGTAAAGTCGACCTCGGGAGAATTTGAACGTAAAGACGGGCGAAATGCCACTAAGCATTCTGCCCGATATGCTAACGACTCTGCCAGTTCACCGCCTTAATGATGATGACGATAATAATAATTTAAAAAAAGAGAAAAGATTTATCGATTCTCAACGAAAT
>NW_026307264.1:5245-5777 GCF_001194135.2 Octopus bimaculoides | reverse complement strand
TATACAATATGAACTTTTCCATCTTAAAATGTTTGCAGCGAATTTTATGGTTTACTAGCCGAGCTTTTTATCTAGTTTTAGGCATATAAACAAATATATTTGTTGCTCAAAAGCATACTACTCGCCACTCTAAATTATTTCTAGCTCATTTTTATTTTTACATTATGCAAATTACCTAAACTACACGTTTGCTACTCTTTTTTGTATGAGTTTAAGTTCCCTGACTACTGGAAACATCGTTAGAAAAATGTCGTGTCGGCAATTAAGTCAGAATCATGTGCCGTGACGGTTCTCCTACCTCTTTTACCTTAATGGGAAGCCAATTTTACTGGCATTGATTCTTGAGATTATCTCCCCTTCTCAATTGCTGGTGGTCTTAATTGCCATTATGGTACATTCTCCGAAGGCAGAGATAAATTTAATAAATCAAGAATTTATGTCGATGGTTTTTGATATTTCTGTATTTGTCTGTGTTGTTCAAATACATGTCACTTCCCACTCTCAGTTATTTCTATTTCTCTTAGCTAATTTT
>NW_026307264.1:3769-5101 GCF_001194135.2 Octopus bimaculoides | reverse complement strand
CCAAACACGTTTTTTCTCTCTCTCGGTTTTCTTCATTTCTCTCTGTCGAATAGCGTACGCTCGAAACGTTAACTTGTTTGTTGTCTCCTCATCTACCTCGGTCATCTGGATTATTTTGTTTTTGCATTTTTGTACATCTGAACCGCACAAATACACACACACACACACACAATTGAGTGTGTGTGTCAGCACGTATACATCACCATCATGATCTGGTCAAGCTTGATCGGACATTTTTAGCCTGCACACGCCATCCGTCTCGATCCTGCACTCGATGAAAGTGGTCTTCAGGGAGGAATCTAGTGTCAATGCCGAGTCGATCAACATATGTTGTATTCGGACGACCAGCTGGAGTATCTACGTGCTTTAGCATCTGTAGTTGTAGGTCACTAGACAGCTCTTGTTTAACTCGCCTGCAATGTTCTGCAAAGCCCTTATAATGTTGGAAGCTGGTAGGAGATTTCCATATTCATGTATATATAGATATATGTATATATACACAGCAGATTTCACCTGGATTCTCCTTTTTATTTAATAATTCATTTATATATTTACTCCAAGTACTTTCGGTTTTCCAGGTCTCTTTTTACCTTCTAGTTATGCTTCCAGTTGTCCTTTATCTTCTATCGTATCTTTGTTTCAGTCATTAGACTGCCATACTGTGCCATATTGGAGGACAACCTTGAATAATTTTTAATCAAATAAACTGACCCCAGCACTTATTTTTTAAAAGCCTAGTACGTATACTTTTTTCTCTTTTGCCGAACCGCTAGTTATGGGGACGTAGAGAAACTAGCACCGCTTGTCGAATTGAGCCTAAATCTGGTCTGTGAATATTTTATGGTTTCATCATTTCTCAGTACATATATGCTAAGTATATGTGTTTGCAGTCGTATAAATTTTGTCTTTAGATATCCCTGGATTCCATACACAGATTAGTCTTTAACGATTCCTTGTGTGTGTGTGTGTGTGTGTGTGTGTGTGTGTGTGTGTGCGTGCGTGCGTGTGTGTGTGTGTGTGTGTGTGTGTGTGCGTATGTGTGTTGGGGAAAGTTTGTATGTATAAATGTTTTTAATACTTCTAATCGGTAGTTAGAAAAGTAAATCTAAGGATGAGAGTTTCATGCAAGATACACGTTATGAGTCTTTTTTAACCGAGGAGAAAAAATTTATAAATGTATATATATCCTTACGGTCACGCCCATACGGTCACGCCCGCGCCTATTAGCCTTCTTTCCATCTCTTTCAATCAGCAAATGTCTAGCTATCTACACACACACACACACACACACACACACACACACACACACACACACACACACACACACACACA
>NW_026307264.1:2033-2378 GCF_001194135.2 Octopus bimaculoides | reverse complement strand
TATATATATATATATATATATATATATATGTGTTTTATATATATAAAACTAGATATATGATCGATCGATAGATAGACAGACAGATAGATAGATGGATAGATTGAAAGATAGGCGGATGAATGGATGGATGGATGGATGGAAGGATACAAACATACATACATACATACATACATACATATATACATAGACATGTATATGGGTTGGTATGTTTTGTGAGTAAAATACTTCACGATAAGAATATGTATCCCAACAGTATAGCACATGCATCATTAGTATTTATGTAAGCATTTCAAACACAGACACAGTTTCAAAATCTATTTCCTATATATATATATATATATATAT
>NW_026307264.1:0-1976 GCF_001194135.2 Octopus bimaculoides | reverse complement strand
ATATATGGAGCACCGCCTTTAGTCGAGGAAATCGACTTCAGAACTTATTCTTTGTATGCCTAGTACTTATTCTATCGTTTTTGCCGAACCGCTAAGTTACGGGGACGTAAACACACCGCCATCGGTTGTCAAGCGATTGGGGGGGGGGCAAACACAGACACACAAACATATACACACACATACATATGCATATATATACATATAAACGACGGGCTTCTTTCAGTTTCGGTCTACCAAATCCACTCACAAGGCTTTGGTGGGCCTGAGGCTATAGTAGAAGACACTTGTCCAAGATGCCACGCAGTGGGAATGAACCTGGAACCATGTGGTTGGTAAGCAAGCTACTTACCATGCAGCCACAGAGACAGACAGACAGACAAAATTAGAGAGAGGGAGAGAAAGAGAGTGAGGGAGAGAGAAAGAGCGAGAAAGAGACAGATGGACAAACAGGCAAAAGTGGAGATAGAGAGAGGGGGAGAGGTACAAAGAGAGATTGAGTGAGTGTGAGAGATAAAATTCATTAATAGAAAGACTGGCAGATAGGAAGTCAGATGGTTAAGCAGACAGACAGACAGGGAGAAAGACAGACAGACAGACAGATAGATCGATAGATAGACAGACAGACATACAGACAGACAGACTGATAGATGTCACATAAGAACATTGCTAGTAATATGCAACCGAAAACAACCCTTTTTTGATTGGGTTATCGGCAATTAAGCTAATTTGGTGTGGAAAGTCATTGACTCTTACTGCAAGATAAAAAAATTAAAATTAAATTGTTCTCGAAAAGTAGATAAACTCCAATAATGAGAGTATTAAATGAAGTACGGAAGAAGTAGGTAACCTTGATCTCCATGGCTTCGATTTTGACTCCTCCGGGCCAATATGGGAAACTGGTACAGGTGGCAATAGCAATCATTCTTGGCTAAATGCTATAATCCAACGGAAACATCTGGAATGATGCTTTGTATGTCAAAGACACACCAGTTTTTGTTTTTTTGTAAGTCTCAAACAAGGCAAAAACCACTTTGTATAAGGGACTATTAAGAAGGAAAAATTAAGACCATAAGAATGAATTTACTTTAGGCATGAAAGAATTCAAGTCATGAAAGGTGGGAAAAACAATGAAATGGAAAGTTGTTCCAATGTCTGACACTTCGAGGAAAACGCTACCACCGTATAAAGACTTCCTTATTCGTATAAGTACAACAACGTTTGAATGAAATTGTAGCGAATTTTGAGTGAGGCGAAATGGCACAAAAGAGATCTGGAACAAAGAGAAAAAGTTATTGATAGCACTTCCTGTGGTAGTAACGATAGACAACTGCATCCTCAAACCATCTTAGATGCCTTGACATTTTTTGGTGCTGGACATATTGTGTGAAAATGTGACTGTGTGTCTGAAGTGCAAGCCATACTTTATTGCTTTAAAATGTGAACCCTGCACTAGTCTGGCATCAGTCTCAAGCGAGTAAAACTTTATAGAACATGATACTTTTGTTTTGCTTGTTAGTGTATTCTGCACATCTGTTACAATGAAATATTACTACTTCCGTAGTTTCATGATGAAAGTATGTGGGCGACGGACGGCAAACTTTGAGAACGAAATACCGCCACTTCCGTGGTTTAGATGCACGGGGTGTACAGTATAAGTACAAGCAGCCCCTGCATGGATTCATCTCCTGTTGAGATGGTGCGCGTTTGAAGTCATTGTCTTCTGTGATCCCCAATATAATTTACTATCAGGGGGCTACGGACCATGTAGTCCCTTGATAGTAATGCCCTATGAAGATGAAGAACATTATTCTCGCATTTATTTATAGACAGCATTTTCGTACGTAACCGATCAGAAACAGCCGTAAGATATGTTACGTCACCTATATTGTTATGTCATGATTTGTTTTAAAAAAACAAGCTATAAATGTGGTCTAATCGATGTGTTTGTTAATCTGGGGTTTTCTCCATTATATATA
>NW_026307263.1:0-281 GCF_001194135.2 Octopus bimaculoides | reverse complement strand
GTATGTATGTATGTATGTATGTATGCATGCATGTATGTATGTATGCATGCCTGTATGTACACACACACAATGTCACCAGCGTGGGCTTTGATTTCTCATGGGTTTCTTATTAGCATCTGTAAAAATTAGATTTGAATAAAAGTTGCGTTAATTTCTTAGGTAAAAACTGGAAGTAGGTTTAACCAAGGATGGAATCGGCACCTGGCTGACGGCACACATCATACGTACACCTTACTTGGAGCTTATCTTTGCTATTACATCTCTTGGCAGATTTTTATGGG
>NW_026307262.1:0-301 GCF_001194135.2 Octopus bimaculoides | reverse complement strand
TATGTATGTATGTATGTATGTATGTGTGTGTGTATGTATCTACTTATGTACGTGTGCATGTTGCTATGAATGAGTTTATGTAAGTAGATCTGAATGTGTGTACGTACCTGTTTATTTATCTCTCTCTGTCTCCCTCTCTCTCTCTTTCACTCTCTCTCCATCTCTCCCCCTCTCTGTCTATTTTTCTATACACATAAATGTATACATATATGTGTGTGAGTGTCTTTGTATGTGTGTGTATGTATATATATACATACATGGATATACATACATGTATATACATACATTACTTGGATATATA
>NW_026307261.1:0-317 GCF_001194135.2 Octopus bimaculoides | reverse complement strand
AATAATAATAATAATAATAATAATAATAATAATAATAATAATTTGTTTTGACTTCATTATTACAACTTATATGACTCAATACCAGTACCATCTAGCTGGGCCAAACTCCACTTACACGGACACTCTAACAATGATTTAGAGTAGTTTCTTACATTTAACCCAAATTCAAAATTCTGGTACCGTGCACTGCTGTTCACTGTAACATGAAATATGTTTGTATGTATGTACATATGTATGTATGTATGCATATGTATTTATAAATATATATTTAATATATTGTTGTATTTGGGGATGGTCATGTTGCCAGTTTATATATA
>NW_026307260.1:0-218 GCF_001194135.2 Octopus bimaculoides | reverse complement strand
AGTATAAGTACAGAAGCGAGAAATTATGCGACATGGAATTCAATTATAAGAGGCCTCCGCGTTGGAGGGTTAAAGGCAAGAAAGAAAGACATTAGACAGTTTACCTTACCCATTGAATTATATCTATACATTGGATTGTCCGGAAAGTTCGTGCCGAATTTTAAAGGCAAGAAAAAGGTCAATAAATACTTGCCATTCCATTTTTAATCAACCAAATA
>NW_026307259.1:0-350 GCF_001194135.2 Octopus bimaculoides | reverse complement strand
TATATATGTATATATATATGTATCAATTAATGATATACCATCATAAGTGGGTTGTACGTCAATATATTTATGCGTTTAAATGCAGACCATATTCGCAATTAATGTAAATAATTTAGTCCATCTAATATTGATAAATCGATGAGCAGTTCATACAATGATTTTCCTTCACAAAGAAGATAGATTTAAATTTGTAACATCTCGTTTTTGATAGCCATTTCCAACTAGAAAACAAAGAGGATGTTGCAGAAGAAGTGTCTTCAAGTTATTTGTATGTAAACATTTTATTATATATTTAATATATTATACAGTTCTATATTTAAGAGATGAGGAATTATTAACATTATTTACAT
>NW_026307258.1:0-277 GCF_001194135.2 Octopus bimaculoides | reverse complement strand
TATATATATATATCCCCACATGTACAAATAGGCACACACATTCATGAATATATATTTTTGAATCATAATAGAACTCATTTCAATAATAGTAATTATAATTATTATGACGATGATATTAATAAAAAATAAAGATAACACGAATAATAAAAAAAGCTACAAAGCATAACATCAGCAACAAGCGAGCATCCTAAACTAGTCAATGTATATAGAATAGTTTAAATATAGTCCAGTTAATTGGAAAAGTTTAATTAAACAAAAACGACACACTAATAAATTC
>NW_026307257.1:3429-4377 GCF_001194135.2 Octopus bimaculoides | reverse complement strand
GGCCAGAACAATGCGAGATAAATGCAAGACAAATCACAAATAAACAAATATATGAATTAATATAGACTTACCTTGTATTCAATATTTCGGTAACATTTTTTAAATTTCTTGAAAATAGGCTCATAACCCCGAAATGCTGAATGCAAGGTAAGTTTACAATAATCCATATATTTGTTTCATGTGATTTGCCTTGCATTTAATTCGCATTGTTCTGGTCTTAACCATGATCCTTTATACAATATATTCTACACAATGCTTCATAGTAATTATTCTATAATAATATATATAATAGATAGATGCAGCACAGAATGTTGTCAGTGAACAGGTCGCGGTCTCAAAGCGACGAAAATATTTTGACAAATTAAATTTAAATGTTGAAGTGAATCTAACGGATTTTGTGTGTTATTTTAAATGGCTTATAAACACCTTCCACGCTGCAATTGTTTTCGTTCCAGCACACGATCTCAGATCAGGTCACTTGCTATGCAAGTACATCTCCGTAATATATATAATCTTTAATAATAATTTAATAAAGAAATAAAGCAAAATATACGGTTATTCACCAATAATGAATGATATTGATTTAAGACGATGATGATGAAAATTTAAACCTCTTCAGGTGGCGCCTCTTCTTCAGGTGTTTTAGGGGATGTCGTATCTTCGTGCAAGGCTTTCTTGGTGGGGTTGAGGAACATTGCGATGGGAAGCTGCCGTCGTTTGTTTCCTCTTGGTGGTGAGGAGAGTTTTATATGTCTGCATGGCAGCGCTGGTGGCATTTTTAAATTGGAGAGACCGAACTGTATATGGATCTTTTAAGGTGGTGCCCCAGCATGGTCGCAGTCTAATAACTAAAGCAAGTGAGAAACAAAAGATAAACGATCAGTAATAAGTCCTGCACAATCTGGACTGACCTGGGGCTAAACAAGAAATACAAAAACGAAAAAAAAA
>NW_026307257.1:0-657 GCF_001194135.2 Octopus bimaculoides | reverse complement strand
CTCTCTCTCTCTCTCTCTCTCTCTCTCTCTCTCTCTCTCTCTCTCTCTCTCTCCCTCTCCGTCCCAGTCTCTGTCTCTTTCTCTCTTTCTCTCTCTTGCTCAAAATCAATAAACACGGCTCTATCAATGTGATATCCAGTATCAAATATGGATATCAAGGGATATCCGCTAGTGCAGGATGTTATTAGCGCCGACTGATGTGACAATTGAATATATCACCATGAGATAGAGTCCAAAGCAGATCGTTTTATGAAGGAGAGATCAATTAACAGATGAATATCTCGGCAAATATTATTGCAACGCAATAACATCGGAGCTCAATATCCAGTAAGAGTCGCGCCACATTAGCGTTTGTATGCATTATGTTTCGCTGTTATATTCTATATTGTATGGCATGCGTTCGTGTGTGTGTGTGTGTGTGTGTGTGTGTGTGTGTGTGTGTGTGTGTGTGTGTGTGTGTGTGTGTGTGTGTGTGTGTGTGTCTAGTGCATGTAAGCATATGGTATCATGATATTTAAACGTACATTCATATATCACGGGTATATATATACATATGTGCATATAACATACATAAATATTTATATATATGTATATTTGTATGTATGTATGTGTGTATATATATACATATATATATGTATGTCGATATATATATATATA
>NW_026307256.1:0-212 GCF_001194135.2 Octopus bimaculoides | reverse complement strand
TGAGTTCTTGAACAAGACGCTTTATTTCGTAGTAGTAAGTAAACTTGGAAGCAAGCAAGTAAAGAGCTGTCTACAGCCAGCGACCGGTGGTGCGATTGAAAGGCCTGTGACGTCGCAAATCATTTCTACAGCAGAGTGAACTGGAGCAACGTGAAATAAAGCATTTCTCCAAATACAATGTTTATATACCAAAACAATTTTATAACATTTTT
>NW_026307255.1:0-324 GCF_001194135.2 Octopus bimaculoides | reverse complement strand
TATATATATAAATATATATATATATATCTTCACCATGATAGATCGATGACCACTACACATATATTTTTTTCTCTCCTTTTTTCTCTCCTTGTTTCTTTCTGTGTTCCTTTCTGTTGAAGAGTCTAGGCTCGAAACGTTAAAGACTTTCTCTATTCCCGAGCGTTATACTAATACATCCATTTGTTGTTTACACCACCTGTCTTCGTATTTTAACATACGCATGTACATATGTACATATATATATATATATATATACATATATTTGTGTGTATGTGTACGCCTATATATATATATATATATATATATATATATACTCTCTCTCTT
>NW_026307254.1:0-257 GCF_001194135.2 Octopus bimaculoides | reverse complement strand
AGTAAAAAGAATGCCAAGATCATTTATAATAAAAAAAAGACATTATTATAATCGTTTTCTGAATCACTTTCACTTGTGCTAGACTCGCGCACACCATCACTTGTAGACGCGATCGCCGATTCACAAGTACTCGTAGACGGATTTGTAGATTTCTTTTTAAAAGAACAAGTCTAGAGTTGTTTGCTTAGAATAAGCTTTTTTTTTCGTTCTCTATAAATTTCTCGGTAACACACAGAAGCATTTGTTATGGTAGTAGA
>NW_026307252.1:0-227 GCF_001194135.2 Octopus bimaculoides | reverse complement strand
GGTTGGCCATTTTGCTTGGATGACTGATGGGAACTACCAAAATTCCCACTTGTGGCCATCTTCAAACGGGAGTGCGAAATATAAGGAAGACCCCTTCTTAGATACAAGAATATGTTGAAGAATAATATACGAAGTATATTAGAATTGAAGCATGAGAATTTGAGAAAGGGGATCTATTTCAAAACGGGGGCACCAGTATTTTCTTAACGAAATACTAACGAAACACT
>NW_026307251.1:0-206 GCF_001194135.2 Octopus bimaculoides | reverse complement strand
TGTGTGTGTGTGTGTGTGTGTGCGTGCGTCTATATGTGCGTGGCTTCGGTGCATGTATGTATCTATTCCGTCTACGCCTATATGTGTATACATATAGAAACTATATATAATGCGCAACATTCGAGTTTTACATAGTGGGTAACGGTGGTTCAGCAAGCAAAAAAGGATTGAGAAACTGATTATATATATATATATATATATATATA
>NW_026307250.1:0-434 GCF_001194135.2 Octopus bimaculoides | reverse complement strand
ATGTGGTTGGTAAGCGAGCTACTTACCACACAGCCACTCCTGCGCCTACTGTGTTTTTGATTTTATTAACAAATAATATCATGGTCTTTAATTAATACAAATGATTTTGGTTAACTATCTGCATATCTTCATGAAATAGGTTATACCTCAGCACAATTTGTTTCCTTTTTGACTTCACATACTTTGGTCAAAAGTTCTAGAGCTATGGAAATATAGACCTGTGTGTTGAATTTATACAATTTCCAAAGACATACAACAAGTGAAATTATTCCAGCTGTTTACATTCTTTTACTTTGTTCCTGCACTCACCTAATTTTATTCAACAGCATTTGAAGTTCCTTTAATAACTTCTTTGATAATTTTCCAGTATTCCTAAAAAAAATTAAAAAAAGGTGGGTGGGTGGGTGGAGCTGGCAGAACCTTCAACACACCAA
>NW_026307249.1:0-581 GCF_001194135.2 Octopus bimaculoides | reverse complement strand
GTGAGTGGATTTGGTAGACGGAAACTGAAAGAAGCCCGTCGTAGATATAACGGCGGTGCCCCAGCATAGCCATAATCAAATGACTGAGATAAGTAAAAGAATAAGATAGTATGTTTCTTATTTGTTACTTGTTTCGGTTATTAGAGCCTTGAAGAACTTTTAATCGAATCAATCGCTCCCTGTATTTATTTTTCATGCTTGGTATTTATGCTATCAGTGTCCGTCGTCAGAGGCTATAATAGAAGACACTTGACCTAGGTACCACGCAGTGGGATTGAACCCGGGACCATGTGGCCAGCAAGCAAATTTCTTAACACATAGCCCCTACAATAGTGACAACATGAATTACTTCCATCTTCATATTCCCTTAAAATTTTCAAGAAAAATTATATTATTAACGTGTCCTACTTGTTAACAAATTCTATATGCTGTGCGTTTAAATTGATGTAATGATTGCATTGTTCAATTAAATGGAGCCGCCTGAAACGGTCGTACTGTATTACTAAATTACTAATAGATATCCTGTTGATTATTTTGATGATATATATATATACCAATTTTAAACAGACTCAAGTGTAACA
>NW_026307248.1:0-412 GCF_001194135.2 Octopus bimaculoides | reverse complement strand
GTGGACTAGTTTCTACATTGACATTAATATGTCTTAGCTTCATCAGAACGCATCACCATGGAAGTGATCGTTAACCTGTTCATCACGAAATCTGTGCCGCTACTGATTCGTTTCGCGCCGAAATCACAGCAGCCTCACTAGTGTAACATATCCTCGTTGCCGAATTTTTACGAGAATATAATATAAACTCCATTTACAAAAGGTACCGTTAAAATCAATTTACAAAAGGTACCGTTAATTTTGCTCTGCGTGTTAAAGATTCTTCTAGCTTGGGGCATTAATGATAATAACAATGGTTTCAAAATTTGCCACAGGGGTAGAAATTTTGGGGGAGGGGCTGTGTGGATTACATCGATCCCAGCGTTTCATTGGTACTTAATTTATCGATCCCGAAAGGATGAAAGGCAAAGTC
>NW_026307247.1:0-204 GCF_001194135.2 Octopus bimaculoides | reverse complement strand
CATACACGGATATACACATACATACATACTTTACATACAGACATACATACGTACATACATGCTTTCGCCACACATACACACTCACACAGAACAGTAAGTGCTTGTAAAGAGACAGAATTACGCTCTTGAGATTTTTTTTTTATTTCGTATGTTGCTCTATCTATCTATCTATCTACCTATCTATCTATCTATCTATCTATCTAT
>NW_026307246.1:0-601 GCF_001194135.2 Octopus bimaculoides | reverse complement strand
TTTTTTTTTTTTTTTTCCAAATTCAGATATGTTTATTGTACAACCGTGAAGAAAGATATGTATCTCACGTTTGGCGAAACAGAATACAAAATCAGCTGAAACGATCTGCAAGAGAATAGTTTGTTGTTGTTGTAGTTTAACCACAAATTCCCCCTACGGCGTTCCAGCCTTAGCCATTCCCTCTTTTGCTGTTTCTTGGACTATATGTTATAACGTTTTTATTTTCAAGACAGTCGGATATAATTTAAGAGAGATACAGCTGCTGTTTCCAGCAAGTTGAATAACCACGTAGCGGCTCGTTGGTCAAGTTCAAAATTGATGTGGAGAATACACTGAGCCAGCAAACCAAATGAGATCTGGTATTCATTTAATCAATGTGATGTAGGTATGTCTGAGTTGCTGAGAAGCTCGCTTTGCGACCATGTGGTTTCAGGTTCGGCTCAGACTCGCTGCGAAGCACTTGGGAACGGTGTCTTCTACTATAACCTCGGATTGATCAATACCTTCTGAGTAAATTTGGGCGATGGAAACTGTGTGGAAGTTCGTCGTACACATACATACATACACGTACATACATACATACATACATACATACATACAT
>NW_026307245.1:0-472 GCF_001194135.2 Octopus bimaculoides | reverse complement strand
TATATATATATAGATAGATAGATATAGATATACACACACATACATATTCCTGAATAAATGTTATTTACGTGTAAAACACCATGCAACTTACGAGCGCGCACACGTAACCACACACAAAGGCACACATACACACACGCACGCACACAAATGTATTGAAATATAAAGGGACGTAAGGGTCGTGGAGGCGGTTGTGACGTAGGTAGATTACGTGAGACGATTTAGTGCATACGTAAATTAATTAAAATAATTGCTCTGAGTTTCAGCCGAAATTCTCTCTGCCCATTATATCCGTATACAATTATCTACACAAAAGACTATCTCCTTTGTCTGAATCGCTTTTGCCCATTGTTTGATCTCCAGCTTATTTGAAGCCAACTGATTTGGATGCTTTGAAATATTTAAATGTTTATAGAAACCTGATTCTGCTTTGTGTGCTTGTGTGTGTTTGTGTGTGTGTTTGTGTGTGTGTCTG
>NW_026307244.1:0-253 GCF_001194135.2 Octopus bimaculoides | reverse complement strand
AATTTTAACTTTCCAACGCCTTTTTCTTTGTTTTGATATTCATTCATGCATTCTCCCTTATTGTTGTCCGTGAAATTCCATCAAGATGCAGTTTACCTTATAAATTGTCGAGGGGGCGATAAAATAAAGTAGTACAATTACTGGGGGTTAATTTAATTGACTTATGCACCCACCCCCGAAAATTTTAGGCCCTACAGTATTTCTTAGAAACAGTTATTATTATTATTATTATTATTATTATTATTATTATTAT
>NW_026307243.1:0-234 GCF_001194135.2 Octopus bimaculoides | reverse complement strand
TGACGTTTTTCACGCTGACTACTTGAGAAATTATTATAAAGATTTTATGCTATTTCTAAATTTTAAATTTAACGGGAATATATTCAGAGCTGTATTACTGTGAATATATGTGTGTGCCGAGATCCAGTTCGAAAAGCCCGACTCTTACATAGATATATAAGAGTGAACAGCTCAATGTACTATGCTGGATACAGTAGGTGTTCGTCTGGTATGTTGATTGTTTTGCTCATTTTT
>NW_026307242.1:0-523 GCF_001194135.2 Octopus bimaculoides | reverse complement strand
TATATATATATATATATATATCATACCATCTTCGTCATCATCTCTACACGCCTCATACTCTTTTCTTTTATTTCCACTTCATATTTCTCACTACTACCAACACAACGTCCACCATCGATATTCCCACCACCATTATTCTTCTACTCCACCTCTGTCTCCTCATCGTCCTCTTAATTATAATCATCATCATGAACATCATCACCAGCGCCATGTGCTTTATGGAATTAATAAGCATCCTGTTCTAATTTTCCTCGCCTCTATCAGCAAATTTTATGGACTAAATTTATCACAAATATTTTGTATGCAATTTCTTATTAACTCAGTTTTATGTTCCAGAGATTTGAGTTCTAATAATTACAAAGAAATCAAAGCAGACGTCTTCAAGAAACTGTCCAGCTTAAAATATCTGTAAGTTGATAAAGTCATTTTAACGGATTTCACAGACGATGTAGTTCTAAATCTGTAACATCTTGCCAAAGATATGTTTTATTGTTTGTGGATCTGTGTGAGTAAGTGTGTCCCC
>NW_026307241.1:0-621 GCF_001194135.2 Octopus bimaculoides | reverse complement strand
TATATATATATATATGTATGTATGTATGTATGTGTGTGTGTGTGTATATACATTCTCTGA
Source organism: Octopus bimaculoides (assembly GCF_001194135.2). Classification (NCBI taxonomy): domain Eukaryota; kingdom Metazoa; phylum Mollusca; class Cephalopoda; order Octopoda; family Octopodidae; genus Octopus; species Octopus bimaculoides. The sequence goes on along the minus strand of NW_026307241.1, from coordinate 561 downwards.
TAAAGAAAAATAATTTGCAAACTTCCGTCTCAATAAACCACTGTTGTTCCTGAAAGTTGTTTTATATTTACTACAGATTGCTTGAAGCTAACTTCCTTCCTACACTTTGATCCCTGCATCTTACACATGTGTGTATGTATTTTTATGTGTGTGTGTATGTATGTGTATATGCATGTATGTATATGTATGTGTGTGCATGTATGTATATGCATGTGTGTGCATGTATATATACATATATGAATATATATACTCACACACACACACACACACACACACACACACATATATATATACACACACACTAGCCGAAAAGCCGCTCGATGAGGTGGCTTTTAAGCTAGCTCCTGTGGAGGGCTCTTAATTGAGTCTTGGGCCCAACAATGACACTTCATGCATTGAGTATATATTAAATTTTATTGAACATAACCAATGTTTTTCAAGCAATGAACAATTTTCATCAGAACAATGTTATAATTTGTCAGTTTGGAACTTATTGCAAAGCTGCATGATAAACATTTTTTGTTTTCCGATTCGGGGGTCAGTACTTTTTTTTTTTTTTTT
>NW_026307240.1:1503-1873 GCF_001194135.2 Octopus bimaculoides | reverse complement strand
TTAATGTATCTATGAAATTGCATAAATATACATACACACACATTATATATGTAGTTGTATACACAAAAACATGCACACACACTTATATACATGTACACATACACTACACATACATATAAGGAAAAATATAGCCTATATATCCATATATGTATATTCACAAATATATACATACACACACCATCTGTGTGTGTGTCTGTGTGTGTGTGTGTGTGTGTGTGAAAATATCGACTTCAAACTGTTGCCAGTCTTTCCGACTCCATGTAGAGTTGGTTCCAATATAAAACTTTATACTGTTGAGACGGGAAACTGGACCTGTGAAATTAGTCAATAACAGTATGTAGCCATGTGTGTGTGTGTGTATGTATATATA
>NW_026307240.1:0-689 GCF_001194135.2 Octopus bimaculoides | reverse complement strand
ATGTGCCACCCGCACAAGAGCCAGTCAGGCGGTACTGGCAACGGTCACGCTCAGGATGGTACATCTTATGTGCCACCCGCACAAGAGCCAGTTCAGGGGCACTGGCAACGATCTCACTTGGCTTGCCAGAGAGAGAGAGAGAGAGAGAGAGTATGCAAGGAAAACAGAAAGAATTAAAACATTTAACAGCACAAATAAAAATATTATGCAATTAGGGATATCCACAAACCAGGTTTCGGCTTTTTGGGTATTTAAACCCTGAGCCTCATCCGTGTGGCCTACCGGGTAATAATCCATAACAGTCACGTTAAACTCTGACTGTGCAACTGTTGTTTTGCACCAAAAACAGAGCACATGGTGCTTTCAAATCTCTGTTTGAATGTTTTGCTTATAAATTTTTATACACCATGTGCTCTGTTTTTGGCGCAAAACAAAACCAGTTGCACACTCAGAGAGTAACATGAACAGTCACGGATTTAAACTGGTGGTCCACAGTGACGAGGCTCAGAGTTTAAATACCCAAAAGCTGAAACCTGGTTTGTGGGTATCCCTAATTGCATAATATTTTTATTTATGCTGTTAAATGTTTTAATTATTTCTGTTTTCCTCGCATATTGTTTTTCTCTGTTATCTTCGTGCGGTACAGTGGATTAATTTAAGACTTTAGCTCTTATTTCTAGCAGGTAGAT
>NW_026307239.1:0-594 GCF_001194135.2 Octopus bimaculoides | reverse complement strand
GCCCAAGAAGACTTTCACCGGTGTGACAAGAGAATTGACAAAATCAGGAACTTCCAAGGCCTCAGGTTTTATTTCGGAGATTTCCTTTTCCTAGGTAGATTACCAACCAAGGTTAAAGAGCTTCTACCTGCCCATGAGGTAAGCCGTCCCATTCCAGACACTTAACCGACACTCAGATATTACTCCGGTGACCGATGTGGAGCAGCTCATCCATAAAAAAATAATAATAAATAAAAAGTAAATAAATAAATGAATAAAATAAAATAATATATATAAAAAGATAAAAAAATAATATATATATATGTAAAATTAAAATGATTCATATATACATATTTACAGACATTCATACATATACATACACCCATATATATACATATTTACAGACATTCTGTTGGATGGTCGTTGACTGTTCAGGAGTTCATCCGCCCTTCAGTGCTACTGGTAACATGTAAGCCAGTACAACCTGTTGCATGGTCAGGTCGTCGGCGACTAAACTGGCAACCCCACCAGACTTGCTTGGTGAGGAGGGTGTTGTTGGACACCTTGCAGGACGAAAAATAAGACCTGTCAAAGGGCGGATATATATATATATAT
>NW_026307238.1:3935-5144 GCF_001194135.2 Octopus bimaculoides | reverse complement strand
ATATATATATATATATATATATATATATATATATATATGGATATATAAAGGTAAGTAGAGTTAGTGGTTGAAATAACTGTCTAAGGGATACGAATATCTGTATTTACTACGGTATCAATTACCTATGTTAACCCTAAGCATGTGTATGCAAGCACACTATGCAGGTAATAACAGAATAAATGAGTTTATCATGAATCAAGTTTAAAATAAGCATAAAATGGAGAAAACTCTTGATCAACAAACAAATTGACCAACATTGGTTAATTGTTTTTTAATACAAAGCTTAACATTGCTTATGCCTGTTTCGGCTGAAATTGGCAGTTCAGCAAAAGAGACTGATAAAATAAAGACCAGATTTAGAAAACAAGCATTGGGGTTGATTTGTTCAACTAAACACTTCAAGGTGGTGCCCCAGTGTGGCCAAAGACCCAGGACTGAAACAAATAAATGATAAAAGATATATAGTGGTGTAAGCATGGCTGTGTGGTAAGAAGTTTGCTTCCCAAGTACATGGTTTTGGGTTCGGTCCCACTGCATGCCACCTTGGGGAAGTGTCTTCTATTATAGCCTCAGACCGACTATGTGAGTGGATTTGGTACACAGAAACTGAAAGAAGCCTATAGAAGGCGGTGAGCTGGCAGAAACATGAGCATGCCAGGCGAAATGCTTAGCAGTATTCCATCTGTCTTTACGTTCTGAGTTCAAATTCCGCCAAGGTTGACTTTGCCTTTCATCCTTTCGGGGTTGATAAATTAAGTACCAGTTACACACTGGGGTCGAAGTAATCGACTTAATACCTTTGTCTGTCCTTGATTGTCCCCTCTATGTTTAGCTCCATTGTGGGCAATACGGAAATAAGAAACTGAAAGAACCCTGTCATGTGTGAAACTGTCCAACCCATGCCAGCATAGAAAGTGGACGTTAAACAACGACAACGACGATATGTATATATATATATATATATATATACATGCACACACACACGTGTGTGTGTGTATGTGTGTGTGTGTGTGTGTGTTCATCCCCCCACCACTTGACAACTGTTGTTGGTTTGTTTATGTCCCCATAACTTAGCAGTTCAGCAAAAGAAACCGATGGAATAATTACCAGGCTTAACGTAAGTACAGGGGTTGATTTGTGTGGCTAAAATTCTTGAAGGCGATGCTCCAGCATGGTTGCAGCCTAATGACTGAAACAAGTAAAGGAATT
>NW_026307237.1:0-460 GCF_001194135.2 Octopus bimaculoides | reverse complement strand
TTATTATTATTATTATTTTTATTATTATTATTATTATTGTTATTATTATTCTATTTCTACTTCTATGCCTTGTCTCTCATCTACTTCCACTTCGTCGTCATCATCATCTTCATCATCATCACCGACAACAGAAACTTCACTACCAACATCATCAACATAAATATCATGTCATCTTCACTATAAACATGCAAATCCCCATCATTATCAGAATAATCAACATTAACCACATCAACTCCAACATTAGCAACAATAACATCTTCGTCTTTAACACAACCACCATATATTCCTCTCCTTTGTTTCTTGGTTATATTCGTCACTACTCGCCACCTAACGTTAACACTATCATCACCATCATCAGCATAATCATAGTTGTAATCCACTTTTCATCTCATCCATCTTGTAATTCATTGCTCTTACTATTTAGTATTCTGTCACAAATCTGTTTCATAAATGTATTTAA
>NW_026307236.1:0-901 GCF_001194135.2 Octopus bimaculoides | reverse complement strand
AAGTGTTGTTTAAGTTGATAGTCTGGAGTTCAGCGTTCCGTTTATATTCAATAAATTTAGATAGGAAAGTCAGGTATACATCTAATGATGTATAACCAACTTTCCTATATATATATATATATATATATATATCAGGTCATTCCATAAGTTCTGTCCGAATTTTGAATAAAGAAAACAAGTGATCAAATGTTATATTTAATTGAAATTTAATCATCAATGTACTTTCCCTGATTATTTATGACTTCCTTCCATCTATTTACAAGCTTTTTAATCCCATCAATGTAAAACTCTTTTAGTTTCAAAGCGAAGAACTCTGAAATGTCAGTTTTGACCTCCTTCTGGTTTGCGAAAGTTATGTCCTCCAAATGATTCTGTAAACTACGAAACAAATGGTAGTCTGAAGGAGCAAGGTCAGGAGAATAAGGTGGATGAGGAATTTTTTCCCAACCAAGCTCTTCGATCTTTTATGATGTGATCTTTGCAGTGTGGGGTTGCACATTGTCCTGATGAAACATCACTCCTTTTCGATTCAGTAAAACGTGTCTTTTTTTCTTCAAAGCTTGGTTCAAATGCTCTAATTGCTGACAGTAGACTTGAGCATTGATTGTTGCATTAGGTGGTAACAATTCAAAGTGAATTACTCCTTTGCAATCCCACCAGATAGAGAGAAGAACCATTTTCCCATGAAGCTCCCTTCTCGGTTGTGGTTGAGCTTTTTCCCTTTTACCAAGTCACTGTTTACAATGTTTAACATTTCGATAGAAGATCCATTTCTCATCACCAGTTACAAGTCTATCCAAAAAGAGTGAAATGAGTTTACGAGAATGGAGAGAAGAACAGATGTCAATTCAGGATTTGCGGTTGCTTTCGCACAATTCATGAGGCACCCATTTTCCAAGTT
>NW_026307235.1:4072-4288 GCF_001194135.2 Octopus bimaculoides | reverse complement strand
CCGGGTGAACACAATTCAACTCACTACTTCGTTGTCTTCTGTAGTGACAATTGCTGCTAATATCCACTCTGGCTCAATTCTCGGCGGGATCCTGCCCACGCTAATCCTAGTAGCACGTTTACCCTGGTAACTGGGCAGAGCTGTCTAATTTTCCCCTGCTACTCTCCTAGTGGAATATCTTTTTTGCCACTTCTAAGACAAATGTGATCGCTACTG
>NW_026307235.1:360-744 GCF_001194135.2 Octopus bimaculoides | reverse complement strand
ACCAAAATTTTGACGAATGTTAGAATCAGATACCAATAAAAGAAGAGAAATGAAGGAAACCATTTCGAAGGAGCAGTTCAGAAGTATCAAGTTGATACTGAAATTTAATTTGAATTCTAGAAACATTGTAAAATTACACAAGTAAAGCAAAGTTATATGGAAAAAAACATTTGTACACCCAGTTTATGAAGAACAGAGGCAGAAGAAAGTTGAAATTGGTTGAAAAGGAGAATTCTCAATAAAGAGAAAGAAGGATTAGTCGTGGCAGCTCAGGATCAAGCCTTCTGGACAAATAGTAGAAATGTAGAACAGAAGTTAATGTATCACCATTTTGCAGATTGTGCGATGAACGAGAAGAAACAGTGACCCACATAGTTAGTAAAT
>NW_026307235.1:0-350 GCF_001194135.2 Octopus bimaculoides | reverse complement strand
GTTCCAAACGCGCCCAGAAACGGTACAAATCTTGGAGACATGAAAATATTGCAAAGATCATCTACTGGGAAATGGGCCGAAACTATGGACTTTAAAGTGGTATGAACATAAAGTGGTATGAACATATATCTGAAAAATAACTCAGAGTTATGAGGTTAAACTTACCTGGGACTTTCGCACCCAAACGGATCATGTACTAGAGCGTCACAGACCAGATATCTTGGTCATGTTTTTCTGTAAAGTGGAAAAAAGGGAAGGAAAAAACAAACAGAAAACAGTTCAAAACAAATCTCAAAAAGGAAGTCACAACAAAAAGAAGGAAGAAAAAACAGTTCAAGAAAAAAGAAAGT
>NW_026307234.1:0-405 GCF_001194135.2 Octopus bimaculoides | reverse complement strand
CACACACACACACACACACACATATATATTTATATATATATGTAGAACTATATAGACATGTGTGTATGTATATATGTATATATGTATGCATATCCATCTTTATGTATATACATAATTGTGTATACGTACGCACATAACTATACATCTCTCTCTATATATATGTATATGTATGCATATATATATATATATATATATGTATTTATATACGTATATGTATGTATATGTTTCCGTACACACACACGCATGTATATATATATATATATATATATATATATATATATATATATATATATTATATATAACTTATACGTAGATATAGGCATATATATATAAATGCATTTGTATATAAATATGCATATACACACTCTCACAGACACTAACACACACACACACACACACACACAC
>NW_026307233.1:0-372 GCF_001194135.2 Octopus bimaculoides | reverse complement strand
GTGTGTGTGTGTGTGTGTATGTATGTATATATATATGTGTATGTGTGTGTGTATACATCACATCCAAATTTGCTGACTGACACCCAACATGGTTTCCGACCAGGAAGAAACTTCCTGACTCAGCTCTTACAACATTATAATTGAAAAATAAGTTTGCTAATGTTTTATAAATACAAGGAATAGTTTTATTCATCAAAATATGCATCCATACTGTCAATACACTTTTGCCATTTCAGTGGTAGCTTGTCCAGCCTGAAACTGTAAAAACCTGGCAATCTAGAGTTAATAAAATCTTGGAAGGCCTGTTTTACAGCATCGTCTGAATTAAATTTTTTTCCTATCAAAAAGTTATCAAAACTCTGGAAGAAGTGG
>NW_026307232.1:0-763 GCF_001194135.2 Octopus bimaculoides | reverse complement strand
TCGTCGCTTTGAGACCGCGACCTGTTCACTGACAAAATTCTGTGCTGTCACAGTCTGTTAAAGTCTGTCATACCGGCCATGACGAGGGGAAGTAGCCCTGAAACTCGAGTCGCCTTTATATATTTATATTTTTATATTTATATATTTGATCCTTTATATTGAACACTCAATGTTTCATCTGCATTCAATGCTTTCTTTCATGGTGCCATCCATTTTTGTTTTATTTTATTTTATATTATATATTGTATATTATATTATATATTGTATATTCCATATTCTATACCCCACATTGGTTCTGCAGGAATATAAATAAAACATAAAAAACAGACAGTGTTGGAACTCTTTTAAACAAAATAATATATATATATATATATATATATATATATTATAACATCAGGCCGACCAAAGCCTTGTGAGTGGATTTCGTACACGGAAACTGAAAGAAAACTGTGGTATATATGTGTATATTTGTGTATGTGTATATATCTGTGTTTGTATTCCCACTATTGTTTGACAACGGATGTTAGTGTGTTTACGTTCCCATAACTTAGCGGTTCGGCAAAAAAAACATTGATAGAATATGTACTAGGCTTGCAAAGAATAAATCCTGTGGTCGATTTCTTCGACAAACGACGGTGCTCTAGCATGGCCGCAGTCACATGACTGAAACAAGTAAGACAAAAAAAACAAAAAACATGCCAATTTTTATCCTCGGCAAAGCCGGGTATCTCTGCTAGTATATATATATATATATATATATATA
>NW_026307231.1:0-230 GCF_001194135.2 Octopus bimaculoides | reverse complement strand
TTGTCACATTTTACTGCTTTTCCTGCATCTTTGTCCCTTTTGTGCATCAGATACTTGGTTGATATTTCCTGCTCCTGGATTGCAAAGACATACCCTTCAAAGTGGGAGGTAGTAATCCGGCTATTTGTTAGGTATATATGTCTGTCTATATGTATATATTATGTGAGTATGCATGTATGTATGTTTGTATGTATGTATGTATCTATATACTTATGTATGCATGTATGTAG
>NW_026307230.1:0-456 GCF_001194135.2 Octopus bimaculoides | reverse complement strand
TTGCCCAAGGTGCCACGCAGTGGGAATGAACCCGGAACCACACAGCCACTCCTGCACTTACTGGGTTTCTAGCAACCTTCCTCACTAGGCAAGCCTAGTGGGGTTGCCGGTTTAGTTGTCAATGACCTGATCATGCAACAAGTTGTACTGGATCCCACGTGAAGCAAAATATGTGAAACCTTACAAGTGACCTGACATATATATGTATGTATTTTTATGTGTGTATATATATATAAATCTTCAGTTAAATATATTCAATGAGAATATTATATACTGAATTTATATTGAGTGCTCTATTGTATCAAAGTATTAATACTATTTAAGCATTTATGTATTTAATACGAGTGATTATATATATCTTTTTATATAATATATTATTTTAATATCAGGAAATCAATATTAGAAAATTTTTTCAGAAAGATATATACATGTGTAAAATAATATATGTGTGTGTAT
>NW_026307229.1:0-535 GCF_001194135.2 Octopus bimaculoides | reverse complement strand
TATATTTATATATTTTTTCTGTACATTACCTTTCACCCTGCATATTTGTGGAGGTGCATATAATTGTGCATGTATGGATATATATACGAGTGTGGGTGTATGTGTCTGGGTATGTATGTGTATGTTTACATATGCATGGATGCATACATATATATATGTGTGTGTGGAGGTGTGCATGTATGTGTTTCACGCAACTGTGAGTGAGTATATGCACATGCACATGGGTGTGCCTGTGCACATGTGTATGTATGTACATGTGCGTATACACAGATTCTATGAGTGTGGTTTTACCTTCGAGTCATTTTACTGTCTCTCTATTTGAGTAATTTCCCTTTATTTAACAGTCACTCTCATAGCTCTTTTGTTTGTCTTAATAACGATCATCTTCATAGTTATTTCCCATTTATTTGACAGTCATTTCATAGCATTTTTGTTTGTCTTAATAACTGACGAGCTGCCAGAGCAGATCCCGCCCCGACATGCGAAACTCCGAGTTTTATTATGGCAACTGACTAATTGTCACATATTATATATA
>NW_026307228.1:0-347 GCF_001194135.2 Octopus bimaculoides | reverse complement strand
TTGAAATATCAATGATTTGTTATTGGCTCTGAATTGATAAATTTTTTTATCTTAACTAAGCTTGATTAAACACGTGCCGTAAATATAGTGTTGTTGTTGATTTAGTCCTTTATTACCAAAAGCAATTCATTCAAGATATATTTCAGTTTAAAGCCCAGAATGATATTTCCTATCCATTAGCCATTGTTTTTTTTTTTTTTTTCATTTTATTTTCTTCTAAATGTGATACCTTTAGTGTGATTGAGAGGTTCAGATGTCAAGAGATATATACTTAAACATAGGTACGTGGGAATATATATATAAATGAATATATATACATACATACATACATATATACATACATACAT
>NW_026307227.1:0-306 GCF_001194135.2 Octopus bimaculoides | reverse complement strand
CTCACACTCAACACGGAGGCCTACATCAAGTGCCTGGAGGTGGTAGTGCTACCCTGCTTTGAGGGTGGTTGCTGGAAGACCTTGTGTCTGGCAACAAGACTTTGCATCATGTCACTCAAGCAGAAGAACGTAGTCATGGCTGTCAGGCAATTTCTGCAACCACATCACCACTAACATCTGGTCATCTAACATCCTAGACTGCAACCGCCTTCATTATCATGTGTGGGGTGCAGTTGAGCGAGAGACGAACAAAACTTCTTGTAACACCAAAGATGAACCGAAGGCAAAGATTATGGCAGCATTCAC
>NW_026307226.1:0-214 GCF_001194135.2 Octopus bimaculoides | reverse complement strand
ATATATATATATATATATATATATATATATATACACACATGCGTGAGTCATCTAAGAGATTATAAGTCAGGGAGAAGATGCACTCATATATCTATCAGGAGGGCGGGTATATTTTGTGAGTTGTCCGTGTTATATGGGTGTGCATATGTGTACATGGGTACATTGGTGAGTGTTTTGGTCAAACTTTTTTTACCGGGCCCGAGGGCATTAGTGG
>NW_026307225.1:0-600 GCF_001194135.2 Octopus bimaculoides | reverse complement strand
TAGAAATCCTGCATCTGCCCCTTCCCACCTCCCATAACTATGAATTTATGGCTAAGTTGTAAATGAATTGTACAGTATGGCAGTATGAGCTCATTGGTGAAACAAAACGATTTGATTGGTGGTTGTCACTTTATATTCGCAAATGTTGTGAGAGATTATAAAGTGGGTTGTGTATGTCAGTGCGTGCGTACAAAAACATACGCGCACACATGCTTGAATGTACAAATACATGGTAGAAAGAGTAAGCTGTGAGATTTAGTAAAATTTATTCCTATGTTAGAGTCTGCTGATTAACTCTGTCACTACTCCAAGTTTTTCGTTGTGTGTATGGTCGTTTCAAGCTACCGACAAAACAAAAGGATCGGGCATAGCAACAAACTCTGAATAAACTCTAAATAACGATGAAGTGAGGTGAATTATTAACTATACACACATACTTACATACATATATACACGCATATATATAAACACACAAATATATGAACAAGCAGACAGACAGGCATGCACGCATGTAAAGACAGACAGATAGATAGATAGGTAGATAGATAGATAGATTGATTGATAGATAGACAAACTGACAGACACAGACAGACAGGCAGG
>NW_026307224.1:0-506 GCF_001194135.2 Octopus bimaculoides | reverse complement strand
AGGCGGTGCTCCAGCATGGCCGCAGTCAAATAACTGAAACAAGTAGAAGAGTAGGTGTTGAACATTCCATGTTATAGCTCAATTACCTACGAAAAGCTTAATTGAAAGGGATTAATTAAAGAAAACACGTCTCGTGTAACATGAAGGTTGCAACTTCATTTTAATTAAACCATCGCTTAATTGTTTGTTTGTTTGTTTGTTTTTTTAATGAGTAGCAGGGATTTGGACTGTTACTCCGATTAGGAGCTTGCATTTTTTTTTTTCGCAAAGATGTGACACACAACGATGGGCACCTCTTGCTGTAGGTGTTACAATATCGTTTTGGTAAACCTTCATATGACGTTTCAGTCTGATCTACATTCTTTTCCCTGTAAGTAGACATGCTGTGTGATTCAACGTTAACAACTTCTCTCTGTGTGTAGCTCCTCTGATGGAGCGACACAAATATAGGCCGGTGTTACATACATGCATACATCGGCAACTGCTCTCAAAAATTAACTAAAAAA
>NW_026307223.1:0-538 GCF_001194135.2 Octopus bimaculoides | reverse complement strand
ATGTATGTATGTATGTATGTATATGAACTGTCACTTGTATTCACACATGCCTGGAACTGTCTGGACTCAAACAAAGAAGACTTGGCACTTTGTTAGTGATTGGCTTGAATTCTACAAAGAATTTAAATAAATCTTAATGAAAAAAAAACACATACATTCATTCATACAAACATGCAGGCATACATATATCCCTACATATGCATACATACATATATACACGCACGCACACTCATGCATTTATATATATATATATATATATATATATACACACACACATGTATGTATGTGCATGCATTTGTACATACGTGCGCACACATACACGTAGATAAACAGTGAAGGCAGGTAGAGAGATGCAGGCGGTTAGATAATGATACGGCCATGAAATCTAGACCCAGCGTTCTCTATATATCATTGTCTTCGTCTGCCACTCTCAGTGTATGTGCCTGTATGTGTGCACATAGATTTGTATGTGTACTTGTTTGTATTGGTGAATAAGTGTGCGTATATTGGTGTGTGTGTGTGTGTGTGTGTGTGTGTG
>NW_026307222.1:0-376 GCF_001194135.2 Octopus bimaculoides | reverse complement strand
CAAACACGCACACATACACACATATATAAATACGCATGTATATACGCATACACATATATATATATGTGTATATATATATCAATACGTGTGTGTTTACATGTATGTATATATATATGTGTGTGTGTGTGTGCGTGAGTATATGTGATGTGTGTTATGTGTGTCCATTTTTTCATGTGTGTGGTGTGATGTGTGTATATAGAGCATTTATGGGCCAGTATGTGTGTGTGTGTGTGTGTATGTGTGTGTGAGAGAGTGTGTGTGTGTGCATTTGTTGGATACATTTAACCAATATTCTGTTACACGCCAATTTTGCTTCCCACATAACGACTACTACCACTGGGACTAGTTAGTAGTAGTAGTAGTAGTAGTAGTAGTA
>NW_026307221.1:0-483 GCF_001194135.2 Octopus bimaculoides | reverse complement strand
TATATATATATATATATATATATATATATATATATATACGTGAAGAAATACACAATAGTGTTTTTAGAAGAATAATTTCGTGTATATATACATATATATGCATATGCGTATAGGTGTGTGTGTGTATGACAGAGAGAGAGAGAGAGAGAGAGACAGGGAGAGAGAATATATATTTATATAAAAATTAATATATGTATATATTAGTTGATCTATATCTGTACGTTAACATTTACGTTTATAGTGTCACCTATATACATACAGATGTACATACGCACACACACACGCGCGTATACATACACACACATATACATGCACATATATTTTTATACATGTGCACATAGATGCGCACGCTCATATACACATTTACGCATCTAACATTACTTATTTGTTGTGAAGATTTAATAATGCATTCTCACAAAAAATTACTGCTACCGATTCTACTAACTCTAGTAATAATAATAATAATAATAATAATAATAATAA
>NW_026307220.1:0-510 GCF_001194135.2 Octopus bimaculoides | reverse complement strand
AACCCGGAACCATGTGATTGGTAAGCAAGCTACTTACCACACAGCCACTTTTTTTTTAATTCCAAAATGGATGAAATTTGTTTAAAAGAAGAAAAGATGGGGACAGGAGCAAATGTCTGTGCAACTACATGGATAGAAATATTCTTATGCAACAGCATGTTATGAATGTTGTTGATATTCTTGAACTTTAGTCTTCTCATTATTATCACATGCTGTGTACATGAAGAAGCACTATAATTATATAACTGAATCTAGGTTTAGAGTAGGAATAACCTTCCATATTATGAAGTACTTGAGGTAATAAGCATGAGCTTTATATATATATATATATACACACATACATGAGCTTTATATATATATAACCAAATATATATGATCATATAGTTCTTTGTACATATACATACACATATATATAAATATATTTTGGACTTTGACTGTTCCTTTTAGTGTGTAAGGTGACCTGTTAGGGGACCTCTTTTGTGTATAAATGTACAGTAATTATATATATAT
>NW_026307219.1:0-428 GCF_001194135.2 Octopus bimaculoides | reverse complement strand
ACTTGCAGAAGATGGTTTGCAAAATTCAGATGTGGAGATTTCAGCCTTGATTTTGAGGATCGAACAGGACGTCCAGTTGAGTTTCTTAAGCTTCTTGAGGCATTACTTGAAGAAAAACCTGCATTATCAGTTGAAGAATTGGCAATAAAGCTTAGTTCAAACCATACAATTGTTCATTGTCATCTTCAACAACTTGGAAAGTTTCCTAAACTTGGAAAATATGTGTCTCATAAATTGTCCGAAAGAAACTGCAAATCCCGAGTTGATATCTGCTCTTCTCTCCATTCTTGCGAACTCATTTCACCCTTTTTGGATAGACTTGTGACTGCAAAGTCACATCACAGAAGATCGAAGAACTTGGTTGGGAAAAAATTCCTTATCCACCTTATTCTTCCAACCTTGCTCCTTCAGACTACCATTTGTTTCGT
>NW_026307218.1:0-315 GCF_001194135.2 Octopus bimaculoides | reverse complement strand
TATATATATGTATATATATGTATATAAATGTGCATATCTAGATATACATCCAGCTCTTCCTGCAGATAAGCATATAAGGTGTCATGCTATATATATATGTGTGTGTATTTGTCTGTATAGATATTCATCTATAGATACAAATCCAAGATATTCTATTAGAATGCTTTTTGTCACTTTTATTTCTAAGAGACAGATCCTTAACGCAAGTTTCTTGCGGACATGCAAGATGCTCAGCGTGTCACTTGCTTTTTTCCTTTCTCATATATAGGTATATATGCGCGCGTGCGCGCATGTATGTATGTATGTATGTATGTA
>NW_026307217.1:0-1449 GCF_001194135.2 Octopus bimaculoides | reverse complement strand
ATATATATATATATATATATATATATATATATACGTAATAATTAGAGTATTAGCATGGTTGTGTGCCTCTGTGTGTGTATGTGTGTGTGTGTGTATATATGTATGTATGTGTGTGTATATGAATGTGTGTGTATGTGTGTGCGTATGTGTGTATATGAGTGTGTGTGTGTGTGTATGTATGAGCGTGCGTGTGTGTATGTGTGTATGTATGAGTGTACGAGAGTGTGTGTATGAGCATGTAGGTGTGTTGTGTAATGAAGGCGCGTGGCTTAGTGGTTAAGGTGTTCGACCCACGATCGTAAGGTTGTGAGTTCGATACCCGACATCGTGTTATGTCCTTGAGCAAGACATTTTAATTCACGTTGCTCCAGTCCATTCAGCTGGCGAAAATGCGTAGTACCTGTAATTCAAAGGGACCAGCCCTGTTACATTCTGTGTTACTCTGAATCTCCCTGAGAACTACCTGAATGCGGCCCGGCTTCCTCAGAGTGTAAGAAGTTAAGGGCCGTAACACTTGCCTGAGGGGTGTTTCTTCTCTGCAGTATCTGCTGTTCAGCTCTGTTGAGCGTTTCTTATCGATGTGACTTCTAAAGTTATTCTACATTCCCATGTGGATGGTATCAATCTCCACGGCAAATAGACTTTCCACACATATGAATCATGTCCATACATCGTAGGTGCTTCGTGCAAGACCTATTCTCCATGAACAGACATCTGAAAAGCATCCTACAATAAGGACATAAGAAGACATGAAAAACGAAGTCCTATTCAATAGCCATTACATGTATCAACGCAGCAGAATTAATCACACTACGCCTGCAGCAGATAAACGGTACAGAGAGTCCTCAAATTCGTTAATAATTATGACAGATTCTTTAACAGGGACACCTACAAATATATGTGTTTGTGTGTGGGCGTGCGTATATGTGTATGTGTGTGCTTATTAAAATTCTACAAGCAAAAGATTGGCAATGACTTCAATGTTTCGACTTGATTCCTTCGTGAAACAGTCAGTCCGATGGAGTCGAGCAAGCCGTTTAATAAACATACACTACTATTTAATGGTAGGTCGTTTTTGTTATATGGACTGTTAGATATGTAATTCGTCTGACGTTCCGTGTGTTATGTGGTTCGTCTGAGTTCATTGTTTCATTGTTGTTGTCTTGTGGGACTGTCGTAGTAAAATGTCATTGATATATATATGGCGGACATGACTTTTGTTTATTCATAACGAACATTGGGTGAGTGCGTTCTTTGTATGTAATTGAACAATAAATGTAATAATTAAATTGTATAACTCGTTGTGTTATCTCTACGAGTCTTCCGAGGGAAACATAACAGTTTTTATATAATAACTTGACATAATAACGAAACATGAATACGCATATATACAACCCCATACTCACACACTCACACACAGTCCCCCACGCACAGTCCCCCACGCACAGT
>NW_026307216.1:0-510 GCF_001194135.2 Octopus bimaculoides | reverse complement strand
TGATTATATTATGTTTTATATTTCTTTTATTTGCTTCTTTCCGTCAAAGAAACTAATTTTTATTTTCATTCGTTTTGTTGATTCTTGACAAAATGCTTAGGATTTCTCCCCCGGAGTATGACAATGAGGGTGTTTGTGGTGGTTATGGTGGGATTATTGTTATTAGCTTGTAAAGCTTTATAACAACTAATCGTTTAATAAATGATAATATGAGGGAAGAAACCATTTCCGATTGAATTACAAAGCCTTAAGCAATGAAGGGAAAGAAATCCCATAATCCATCTTCTCCAGTGACGTAACAAAGAACGCAGCCAGTGAAAGGATGTCGTTGAGGAGAAACAGGGCAGACAACGATAACAATTATCATAGAGTTTTCTGATTTTTAATATTCTTAGGCGTAATTTATAAGCTGTAAATTATTGTGCAACATGGCTACAATTGTCTTCGTTACATTCTTTCATTTTTAATAATAATAATAATGATAATAATAATAATAATAATAATAATAAT
>NW_026307215.1:0-230 GCF_001194135.2 Octopus bimaculoides | reverse complement strand
GTGTGTGTGTGTGTGTGTGTGTGTGTGTGTGTGTGTGTACAATACATACATTTATATGTACATATATATGAATATGATATATATATATGTGCTTGTGTGTGTAATGGAGAAGTCAGAGTAAAGCATTGCACACAATCACTTATATTTGTGTGCAAATGTGTACAGGCATAGATTATATACGTAAATATATATATACATACGTGTATATATATATATATATATATATATAT
>NW_026307214.1:0-227 GCF_001194135.2 Octopus bimaculoides | reverse complement strand
ATATATATATATATATATATATATATATATACATGTATATATATTTATGCATATGTATATATATGTATGTGTATATGTATGTATATTTATAGGTATATATGTATATATTTATGCATATATATATATGCATGTATATATATGTGTATATGTATGTATGTACATATATATATATATAAGTATGTGTATTTCTTCTATCTGAATGAATAAAAATTCTTCTGATAGAATAA
>NW_026307213.1:0-259 GCF_001194135.2 Octopus bimaculoides | reverse complement strand
GTGAACTGGAGCAACATGAAATAAAGTGTCTTGCTCAAGAACACAACACCTTGCTTCGTCCAGGAATCCAACTCATTACACATATATATATATATATTTGTGTGTGTGTGTTTGTACAGCCATGATTGATTGCTAAATCCACAAGTTTTTTATTCTTTGTCTATTTATTTCCTTATATTCCTCTCTGTTGAAGAGCAAAGGCTCGAAACGTAAAAGACATTCCCCCTTTCCCAAGCATCAAACTAATACACCAGCTTGT
>NW_026307212.1:0-281 GCF_001194135.2 Octopus bimaculoides | reverse complement strand
AGGCGAAAAGATCAAAACTAACAAATTCACCTGGCTTTGATTAACTGTAAACGCATTTCAGGATTAAAGAGGTGGAAGTTCCATTACCCAATTATTTCCACCTTCAGTACAGTATTCAGAATAGTGAATTCGTTATTTTTTTTCTTTTGCCTGCGATACGTTGCGCGTGCTGCTGTCTGGCAGATATATTATAGTAGTAGAATAGTATTTTAACTGCTATTCCTAAATTTCGGTATGTGGTGAAATTTTGCTGAACCCCAATTGGAATTATATATATATAT
>NW_026307211.1:0-225 GCF_001194135.2 Octopus bimaculoides | reverse complement strand
CAGTCATTAGACTGCGGCCATGCTGGAGCACCACCTTGAAGAATTTTAGTGGAATGAATCGACCACAGTACTTATTTTGTTGTTTTTTAGGCCTGTTACCTGTTCTGTCGGTATCTTTTGCCGAACCGCCAGATTACGAGGACATAAATACACCAATACATAAAACATACATTAATACGTACATACATACATACGTACGTTCGTACATACATACATACATACATA
>NW_026307210.1:0-390 GCF_001194135.2 Octopus bimaculoides | reverse complement strand
GAAATGTCTTAACGTATAGCAATCTGAGAAATGTCTTAACGTATAGCAATGAACCGTTTACTTTTTTCTTCTTGATGATGACCGTCTGGGATTATAATTATTTTGTCTTTGAACCCACTGACCTCAAAGACGCTTTTTTTTTTCGCAAGGTAGGTAGAGTTGGAAATTCTTCTGCTAACAATGTTTACCAGATTCCCAACAACGAGATTTACGAGGTGAATTCCTTCGTATTTATAGAACACTTTTCAATCATATTCGCTTCTGGTATTTATCTGTGTTCACTTAAATAAATCCATATTTGTGCGCGCGCACGTATGTGTGCAATTGCTCTGTGCACGTGCTTCTGTGTCTGTCTGCATGACTATCTATCTATCTATCTATCTATCTATC
>NW_026307209.1:0-269 GCF_001194135.2 Octopus bimaculoides | reverse complement strand
GCTTCGTATATTTTACCCCAGTGTCACTTTGATGACATGCCCTGCTCTCTAAGTCAATAATAATAATATGCCCTGATGCATTACCAGTCACTAGCTCTCATGGTTTCTGATTTTAACTGATTAGAAGTGTTATCATGTACAATGTTTGCCTTGGTATAAAAGATAGGCTACAGCAAATATTCTGCTCAATTCCACAGGTTTGCTTGTCAGTTGTTTGATCTTAACTGCACTCTCTCTTTTTCTCTCTCCCTCTCTCTCTCTCTCTCTCT
>NW_026307208.1:0-449 GCF_001194135.2 Octopus bimaculoides | reverse complement strand
ATATATGTATGTATGCATGTATGTATGTATGCATATCTGTACGTATATATGTATATAAACATGTATATATACATAACCATACATAGTAAACACAATTATCAAAGACGACATTTCGTGCTACGCCAGTATATATCCATTTATTCATAAATGCAACAATACTGGATAAAAGTCATAGCTACACGCCATCTTTACAGAAAGCTACAGTACGTCAAGTATTATTTATAATAAATCTTACGTGATTTCCATGATTCCCTGAACCCATTCATAACTATTTATTTCAGCTTGCAGATGAACGTAGATGACAACGCTTGCTTGCATCCATGCATTCGCTTAAGCATGCACACGAATGTGTGTGCATAGGCAGTCATAATATATAGTATATATATATATATACATATCTATATATATGTATGTATATATATGTGTATATATATATATATATGTATATA
>NW_026307207.1:0-391 GCF_001194135.2 Octopus bimaculoides | reverse complement strand
ACAATAAATTCTAATTGAGTCACTCTATTTTTATTTAGGATCTACAATGATATTTAAAACACTCCCTACCCACATAATCTTCTGTCCACGTAGGGAATTAGCCAAGGGTGAAACTTGGAGTAGGTTGTCAGGCATCTGATGCAATAATTATGTCTCTCCACTGGATCCATTATATTGAGTTCTATGTCAGTTGATTGTACTGTGCAAAATATTTTATATAAAATTTTCAAATCTTACACTGGCGATATGTTATTTCTATCTATCTATCTATCTATCTATCTATCTATCTATCTATCTATCTATCTATTTATCTATATAAATAAGGATAAGATCGATATTTCAAATATCGATCTTATCAAGTGGCCAGCATGGGAATAAAAACCATCAAAGG
>NW_026307206.1:0-275 GCF_001194135.2 Octopus bimaculoides | reverse complement strand
CTCCAGCATGGCCACAGTCAAATGACTGAAACAAGTAAAAGAGTAACTTCATTGAAATCTGAAAGCCAGAAGATAATCCAGGATTAATCCGAAACAACACAAATGAATAAGCATCAGATTTGACAGAATAACCTGACTGCTAAAGGGTTAAGTAAAAGCATTGATGTAATTAGGTGGGAGGTGCATGGCCTGGTGGTTAGGACACTGCATTCACGATTGAGAGATCAGGGTTTCGATTCCTGGTCTGGGTTGTGTGTTGTGGGTTTTTTTTTTTT
>NW_026307205.1:0-384 GCF_001194135.2 Octopus bimaculoides | reverse complement strand
CATTCATGTGTGTGTGTGTTTGTGTGTGTGTGTGTGTGTGTGTGTGTGATATTTAGCACCCATTTTACTCATGCAACGATATCCATTTAGTCTACAGAATTTTTCTCCCTCTCTTCACTGTCTTTCACACACTGTCTCTTAGTTTTTTCATTTTCTCTCTTTCCCTCTCTTTCTCTCTCAATCTCTTACCCTCTTACACACACACAAAGACACGCAGGCACACACACACACACATACACAGTTCTGACAATGATGTGTATATAATATAGCGTCACTTCATCCGCCCCTTCCCTATCAAATGCTACCTAATAATCTCATCCCGTCTCCTTCGCACTGCTTCTCGCAATCTATCTTTTTCATGTGTTTGTGTCAGTATGCGCATAT
>NW_026307204.1:0-237 GCF_001194135.2 Octopus bimaculoides | reverse complement strand
TTCATACCATTTATCTGTATGTTCAAATCTTAGCTTTCTACATAACTCCCAGTGAATTAATCTCCTTAGATTATCATGTCTTTTCTTGTATTCTTTCTGCGCCAGTATGTTACATTCGCTTACTATATGAGTTGCTGTAGGCTTGTGGGATGGTACCGAGTCTTGTTGAAACACATAAGGTCTTCCGTTGCGTATATTACCGATCCATGGCTTAACCATTGTGTTCAGAACATCTAT
>NW_026307203.1:0-240 GCF_001194135.2 Octopus bimaculoides | reverse complement strand
ATATTCATTTTTCTGAAAGTTATGACCTTCCAAAGTCGTGGGGTACAACTGTAGTTATCCCACATTGACGAACATGAGTTATATTTTTGTGAATGATTGTGTTTACTTGCACGTGTATGTGTTTGAGAGAGCGAGAGAGGAAGAGGGAAAGAAGGAATAGAAAACATGAGCAATGTGTATGTTATTGTCTCAGATCACGTATGTGTGGTTGTGTGTGTTTTTACGTATCAATGTTATGAA
>NW_026307202.1:0-257 GCF_001194135.2 Octopus bimaculoides | reverse complement strand
CTTGAAACGATTTCATTTGCAACATATTTCTAAATCTTTAATATCTTGCTATCCTTCATTTTAAGCTACCTCACTCGTTATTCCAAGGATGTGTTTTATTGTCTGAAAATCTGGATGTCTGAGTATGTTCTCATTTATTAGATATGGGATGTATAAGAGCGTGATAGATTAGGGGATTCCTTTAGTGCATGCATGTGTATGTTCTTATCTATTTGTAAAATCTGTCCGTATTGAAACTGTATCTTTTTGTATGTTAA
>NW_026307201.1:0-343 GCF_001194135.2 Octopus bimaculoides | reverse complement strand
TTTTTGTTGCTTTATCATCTTCAGTAAATGGGGATTGCTCAAACATCTTCCTTCTGGAACTGTCAGCTGACAGCATACTTTGGAAAGGAAACCTTGGCTTCTGTATTGAGTGAATTTTTTCTTCAGGTATCTCATTTACTTTAGACCTTTCTGAAAATTTATCAGAGCTATCTTTTGAATTTTGATCAGATAAACCAGAATCTATGGACTGACTATCACTTGATGATGGAATAGCTACAAGTACATGCTTATCTGCCATCCCAAATTTTTCTTCACTAGTATCTTTCACTGGCTTTTTAAGAAATTTGTCTTTACTATCAGTATCATGTAGGATTTTTGTTGA
>NW_026307200.1:0-216 GCF_001194135.2 Octopus bimaculoides | reverse complement strand
TATAGGTCCCAGCTCTGTCGTGTCTGTGAATATATTCCTTCTTAGCCATGTTTGACTTTTGCTTTGTATATGTACAAGTTGACTACAAATCTCACTAAGAGACCACAAGAGTCAACAAGTTATAAGTTGCTGTTATGACTAGGGTGCCACATTTTTTTGTTTTGCCCAAATTATTATTACCATCATCATCATCATCATCATCATCATCATCATCAT
>NW_026307199.1:0-206 GCF_001194135.2 Octopus bimaculoides | reverse complement strand
TATATATATATATATACATTGATATATATACATTGATATATAGCTGCATATACACATACATGTCGCAAAAGAAGAAGAATGGACAGCTTAAATTTTTGCTACGCGTGTTTCCTAGAACTATCATTTATTCAATAATGAATAATAGATATATAGGCATATAGATAGATCAACAGACAGATAAATAGATAGATAGATCGATAGGTAGA
>NW_026307198.1:396-533 GCF_001194135.2 Octopus bimaculoides | reverse complement strand
GAGTAGATAAAACAGAGGACAACTGATGAAGGGATTGTTCTTTATGTTGCATGTCTTGTTTTTCTATTTGTTTCTTTCGTTGTTCACAAAAAAAGTTCGTTTTCCATGTTTTTGTTTTTTATGTTCTCGTTTTTCAT
>NW_026307198.1:0-294 GCF_001194135.2 Octopus bimaculoides | reverse complement strand
TATATATATATGCATATACATGAGAGGGTGTGTATGTGTATTTATAAATATATGTACATATATATGTATACGCATATATGTATATATACATATATGTTTGCATATGCATATAGATACATATATATATGTGTGTATGTGTGTATGTATATACATGTATGTATATGTATGGGAGGGTGAATGTGTATGTAGGTATACTCACACGTATTTAAATATACAACACATGTACATACTGACATTTCTATGCATAAAACTGAAAAATAATTAACTGCCCTGAACTGTTGGCACATGAATATA
>NW_026307197.1:0-222 GCF_001194135.2 Octopus bimaculoides | reverse complement strand
ACCAACACAAACTGCCAATTGCTTGCCATTTTTCAATTTATAACAATGAGTGACTCCACCTTTAGTCACTTGGGGGTTGGTAGGAATTCTTCCACAACACATGTGTGTGAGCAAATTTCTTCAGTTTGATACTCACAATATGTTTTATTGTAACAGTTTCTTAATCTCCTCATTCTCACCCTCCTCCTAACATGCACACACCATTGATGTCAATTTTTGTTT
>NW_026307196.1:13017-13220 GCF_001194135.2 Octopus bimaculoides | reverse complement strand
CTGAAGAGTAAAGTCTTTCTAGCATGGAAGATTATGTCCTTATCTTGTGTTCTAATTTCTATAAATACGCTTGGTGAGGGTTTATCTAGGAGTTCCTTAGAGATAGAAGCAAAGGAATCAACAATATCGAATGGTGTAAATCTCACTTTTTTTTATTCCTAATGGATTCAAACCAGTCAGCGACTTCTATACAATTGGACCAT
>NW_026307196.1:12579-13007 GCF_001194135.2 Octopus bimaculoides | reverse complement strand
ATTCCTAATGGATTCAAACCAGTCAGCGACTTCTATACAATTGGACCATTCTACTAACCTAGTAGCATTTTTAACTTTCGCGTTGATTTTTCATAAAGTTTCTTTACTAATAACACCAATTTCTGATTTAGCTGGGTTAATAAGCCTACAGTTAGGAATAGATAGGAAGTTCTTTTTATGGTTTTTAATAGAACTGGACTTTTGGATCATGTCCAAATATGGCTAACTATTTGTTACGTTTTTTATACCCCCAAGATCACAGATAGAACCTGCTTTTTATATTGTGTGCACGTTCAAACATTTCATATCTTACATATATATTTTTATATTTTTACATATTTTTATATGTATTTTTCATATATTTTATTGCTTTATATATTTATATATTTTTTCTGTAGGTTACCTTTCACCCTGCATATTTGTGCTTG
>NW_026307196.1:12138-12412 GCF_001194135.2 Octopus bimaculoides | reverse complement strand
ACGCAAATGTGAGTGAACATATGCATATTTGCACATGCACGTGGGTGTGCGTGCGCGCATGTTTATGTATGTACATGCGCACATACGCAGACTCTATAAGGGTGAGTTTACCTTCGAGTATTTTTACTTTCTATTATTCAAGTCACTGCGCCTGGAATCGAGCTCGGAATCTTGGGGTTAGTAACCCGCGCTCTTAACCACTACGACATATGCCGGGCATATGACATAGTGGTTATTAATAATAATAATAATAATAATAATAATAATAATAATA
>NW_026307196.1:3265-3386 GCF_001194135.2 Octopus bimaculoides | reverse complement strand
CCCTAAACTTCACTCCATAATTGCCCACGGGCATATGGCGTAGTGGTTAAAAGTGCGGGCTACTAACACCGAGATGCCGAGTTCAATTCCAGGCAGTGACCTGAATAATAATAATAATAAT
>NW_026307196.1:2984-3203 GCF_001194135.2 Octopus bimaculoides | reverse complement strand
TAGGAATGAGAACCCAGGTTCGAAATTCCCCCAGGACACCTGATGAAGGCAGGAGAGTACATCAGCCGAATAGTTGTGTTAACAACAAACCCGATGAGGATAAATATCCGTCAAATGTAAATAATGTACATAATTCATCATTTCTCAAGTTTAGAACTTTATTATTGATAAAACGGTTTGAAGAAGTGAATCTTTATTATATATATAAAGCAATATTAT
>NW_026307196.1:1411-2139 GCF_001194135.2 Octopus bimaculoides | reverse complement strand
GACAGAGACAGAGATAGAGAAAGAAGGAAATAGATAGGGAGATTGTGTGAGTATGATGCGTGGGCAATCATGATGTTTTTAACTGCAAATACCTGTTATATGTTTGCAGAAGTGCTTTTTGAAAAATTCTCTTTATATTTATTCAGAAAAATAACTTATGGAGTGTTGGTATGGAGGAAAAAGAAGATGGAGACGGAGAAGACGGAGTCAGAACGTTGTGAAGAAGACAACGAAGAGATGATTGTGTACAAAAGTTAGTGACATAACCGTACTGCGTGGTGGTAGGAACAAAGCCAAATGCCATACAATGGACCAACCTTTAACGAAAAAAATAATAAACAATCCTAATAGTAAAGAATACAAAAACGAAAAGGAGTGTAAAGATTTGTCAAGATATTTCTAGCATAACATTGCGACTTCCTATGACAGTTTTGCATTACTCACCCAAATAACAGTATGGCGTTAACAAAGTACATATCCAACGTCAGCAGTAGTGGCCAGGCAAGAAGTACACAAGCCATAAATACTTCAGATAGAAATATATCAATACAAAATAACACAATGGAAGCACAAATTCACTAGACTCACTCTAATCATCATGCATTACTACGTCTACACTGTACTAATGCGAATTCATTTAACATATGCGTTTTACTCCATTTCCTAAATTTGTATATTTACTCAAGTACCCCAAATAACAAGGAGTTTCTACCTCATAAACAGGAGTT
>NW_026307196.1:0-801 GCF_001194135.2 Octopus bimaculoides | reverse complement strand
ATCGGTGCGACCTCGCTCTCCCACGAGCAACTAGACTCCTTCCTCTCTTTTATCAAATCTTTCCATCCTGCCCTCCAATTCTCCTGCACTTTTTCCAACACTTCCGTCGCCTTTCCCGACATTTTGGTCAGCATTCGTCACTCCAGTCTCACCACCACTACAAACACTACAAACACACAGACTCACACTCATAACTCAACTTCTCCTCTTCCCACCCTAAACACACCAAGCTCTCCACCTCCTATTCACAATTCCTCCGTCTGCGCACGCTCTGCAGTGACGACAATGATTTTGAGACTCAGTGTCAACTCATGGCTCACCACTTCATCCCTCGTAGATATCCTCTCACCACTATCCGCACCGCTCTTACCAGAGCACTTCCGTGGAACGTGCATATACGCACACATGTATAAACATAAGTATAGATTTTGTTTCAATTTTACTTCATTTTGTTCCATGAACAGAAATTTTATTTTTGTTTTCTTTTATTCTTACTTTCTGTTATTCATTATATTAATTTACTCATATATTATTTAACTCAACTTTCATGTTAATATTATTATTAAATTGAAATAAAGGAATAAATTTACGCATGCGTACTCACATACACGCATAGTAAACATGTTTATATATTATGTATATTCCAAAAATATCCTAATACAAACCTTATTGTTCTCTAAAAACCCTTTCAGTTTTAATAGTTTCATTGTTAATATCTTCAGTGTGTATATAATATATACCCAGTGAAATTATTAATACTGAAATAATTATCTCACTTACATATATACATGCATACATACA
>NW_026307195.1:335-794 GCF_001194135.2 Octopus bimaculoides | reverse complement strand
GTATATGTGTGTATGTGTTTGGGAGGGCTTGTGACTGGGCGAATATCAATGAAACCATATGAGAATTGCAAATTGAGACAAATGAATACTAATACGTAAACATGTACTCAGAAGCACACAAAGAAAGCACACAAACACATACACACAAGCACACAAACACACACACACACATACACACAGGCACACACACATACACACAAACACACAAATACGCACAAACACATACGCATACGTAAATGCACATAGAACGTCTATAATCATGTATAGATACTCGTATGCACACACGTGTGTATGCATGTATGTATGTATGTATGCCTGCATGCATGTATGTATGTATTTATGTATATATGAATTTAGGTATGCATGCATGTGTGCATTCATGTATATATGTATATATTTATTAATGCATGTATTTATGTATTTATGCATGCATGTATGTATGTATGTATGTGTGCATGT
>NW_026307195.1:152-325 GCF_001194135.2 Octopus bimaculoides | reverse complement strand
TATTTATGTATTTATGCATGCATGTATGTATGTATGTATGTGTGCATGTACGTATATATGTATTTATATCTGTATGTATTTATGTATGTATGCATGTGTGCATTCATGTATATATGTATATATGTATGTATGCTTGCATGCATGTATATATGTATGTATGTATGTATGTATGT
>NW_026307195.1:0-142 GCF_001194135.2 Octopus bimaculoides | reverse complement strand
TATGTATGTATGTATGTATGTATGTCATTATTTAGTTTATTTCAAGATTTATTGGATCTAACCTAGATCCAAGGTTCCTTCATTGGAACTTGAACATCAACAACAGGGTATTTTTGTTTGTATGTATGTATGTATGTATGTA
>NW_026307194.1:0-395 GCF_001194135.2 Octopus bimaculoides | reverse complement strand
ATATATACAAGTAAAGAGTAAAGGATAGAAAAAAAAATGAACGAAATGAACTGCACCTTGTGGCACAAGATCACGACACCCCTTACCACAACATGGCACAGTAGGTCACAATATGCCCTGCTGCTTGCTCCACCATGTTAAATGTTTGCTGTTGCCATTATAAACATTGTCAGGTAGCACAACCATTATCAACACCAATGTCAACATCAATGTCAACTTCATCAACATCATCAGCATCACCACCACCACCACCACCACCACCACCACCACCATCATAACTATTATGATTATCATCATCATCACCATCATCGTCGTCGTTATCATCATCACAATTATTTTTGTCGTGATGATGGTGATGATGATGATGATGATGATGATCATCATCATCATCATCA
>NW_026307193.1:0-862 GCF_001194135.2 Octopus bimaculoides | reverse complement strand
AATAGCCAAACACATACTGCTGCTGTCCAAAGGAATTGGTATAAAAGACTGAAAACCAACCAACCTATTACAGTCTGTTAAAGTATGTCATACCAACCATGATGAAATACCACAAGGTATAGAAAATACGTATTCGCCTTTATATATTTAATCCTTTATATTGAACACTCAATATTTCATCTATTCAATAAGATATTTTCCATATATACAATAAGACATTCAATACTTTATTTCATAGTACCATCCATTTTTATTTTATTATTATATATTGTATATTATATTATATTTTGTATATTCCATATTCTATATCCCACATTGGTTTTGCAGGAATATAAATAAAACATAAAAAACAGACAGTGCTGGAACTCTTTTAAACAAAATAATATATTCCTCTATACACAATCATACAAAACCCCTTTAAATGTATTTATTTTTACTCGCATATATATATATTTGTACTATAATGTGTGACAATTATTCGGTTTCCAAGATAAAACTCCGAGTTTTATCATGGCAACCGAATACTTGTCACATATATTACAAATGAATTCATCTATTCACATAATATCGAGATCTCTTTCATTCTTCGGTTGTCTTACCATTACTATTTATATATAGATATACATATATTAATTCATAATAGAATATGAATATAAAATCATGTTGATTTTTATCAGCTAATCAGTATACAATAGACATTTGAAGGTAATTTATACATCAAATTAATAACTGTATGCATATGTAATAATATAAATAATATAGGAATATATGCATATATCCATACATCGTCCCTGGTTCTTTCATTGTTCGAAAAAAAGTTCGTTTTCTGTTTTGGTTTTTATGTTTTCGTTTCTCATTGTTT
>NW_026307192.1:0-335 GCF_001194135.2 Octopus bimaculoides | reverse complement strand
TTATTATTGTTATTATTATTATTATTACTATTATTATTATTATTATTATCTGTGTTATTGTTATTATCATTATTATTAGAAAGGTGGTGAGCTGGCAGAATCGCTATCACGCCGGGTGAAATGCTTAGCGGTATTTCGTCTGCCGCTACATTTTGAATTCAAATTCTGTCTATGTCAGCTTCGCAATTTCATCCTTTCAGGGTCGATAAATTAAGTACCATTTCAGTACTGGAGTCGATGAAATCGACTATCCCCCTCCCCAAAATTTCTGTCCTTGGGCCTATAATAGAAAGGATTATTGTTATTATTATTATTATTTTATGTTAGACTTTTGC
>NW_026307191.1:0-242 GCF_001194135.2 Octopus bimaculoides | reverse complement strand
TTCACCACCTCATCCCATGTCTTCTTGGGTCTACTTCTTCCACAGGTTCCCTCTACCATTAAAGTGCGACACTGCTTCACACAGCTGTCCTCGTCCATATGCATTACATGGCCATACCAACACAGTTGCCTCTCTTGCACGCCACTTCTGATGCTTCTCATGTCCAACTTTTCTCTCAGGACGCTTACAATTTGTCGTGCATGCACACTGACATTACACATCCAGCGGAGCATACTGGCTTC
>NW_026307190.1:0-326 GCF_001194135.2 Octopus bimaculoides | reverse complement strand
TCCAGCTGTATAAGACCCCTGCCACCTTCTGTGCGTTGTATATATAGCATCCCTGTGTCAAATTTTGGGTGGTGCATCCTATATCCTGTCATTATTTTTCTTGTTTTCCTGTCTATTTTAGATAGTTCGTTTAGTGTCCAGTTAAGGATATTGTAGCTGTAACTTATAACTGGGACAGCTAAAGTGCTGATACCTATTATCTTGTTTTTAGCATTGAGCTCTGTTTTTAGTATTGATCTAACTCGTCTATAGTACTCTTTTTTTATTATTATTATCATTGTTCGGTAGTTTTATTTTTATAACGTGCTTTCACTTCACTACCGAGC
>NW_026307189.1:0-244 GCF_001194135.2 Octopus bimaculoides | reverse complement strand
ATATATATATATATATATATATATATATGTATATATATATGTATATATGGTATGTATATATAAATATATATATACATATATATATTCATATATGTTTATATGTATATGTATATATTTGTGTGTGTATGTATATATATGTATGTATATATGTATATGTATGTATATATATGTATATATAGTATGTATATATATATATATATATGTATATAAATATATATGTATATATACATATATATATATATAT
>NW_026307188.1:362-517 GCF_001194135.2 Octopus bimaculoides | reverse complement strand
TTCTAAATATGTTGTTCACAAGAACTCAGCTTTGTCACGCAACATGAAAACCAACATACTGATAGCAGACTTAGGATAATGAATAACGTGTCCCCACTAAGCAAACCCTATGAAACGAAGAAACATGTACAGAACTTCATGCAATTCTCTGGATA
>NW_026307188.1:0-352 GCF_001194135.2 Octopus bimaculoides | reverse complement strand
CCAGAAGGATGGGAGCTAAAAGAAGTTAGATAGCATTATATGTCATGAAACCAGTGGTGCCTGCCCTAGATACAGAGGTAAACACTGGAATAGGATACAGAGAGTTTGTGACAAAGCAAACAAGGTGAACACGTTGTACAAGGCCGACAAATAACAAAAGTGATGTTTGTAGAGTCCACAGCTCATGGAGAACTAACCCGAAGATTTAGGAAAGCTCTGGAGGAGACCAAACTCAATATTAAGATCGTTGAAAAGCCAGGGAGCTCCGTCAGATCACATTTATATAGGACGCACCTCTTTGAGAATACCACATACACCAATGAGAACTGCATGGTATGTAGGATTAACCCTG
>NW_026307187.1:0-203 GCF_001194135.2 Octopus bimaculoides | reverse complement strand
ACTGATGAAGGAAATTGATTATTAATTATTAATTATTAATCATAATCCTGGAACGCGTCTGCTGTTAACCATCTGAATTGGTTAGCTTTTCATTGTTTTTTTTTTCTTGTTTTTACCTTTGTGAGTTACAAGTGATGCTATCTGCGAGATTCCCAGCCTTTTTAGCTGCTATTTCTGAACTTCGGTATATGGTGAAGCAAATA
>NW_026307186.1:0-773 GCF_001194135.2 Octopus bimaculoides | reverse complement strand
ATTATTATTATTATTTTTATATCAATATTTTTGTCTTTTTATTTTAATATTTATTTCTATTATTACCATTATTAATACCATTATTACCACTACTAATACTATTATTTTTGTTCTTATTTCTATTTTTATATAGTTTTAGAAAGGTGGAGGAAAATTTATGATGGCAAAAAGGGATTACCTCGATAAACTTATTCAAGGTTTTCGGCCCCAAAGACCTAAGAATGGAAAGGGATTCTCTAATGCATAATAAGCACTTGCTAATATTAGCCTTAAATTGGGGGGTTCTAGATAAGATTGACCATTCAAGATAGTACTTCTTATTCCTCCTCTTGAGGTCATGCAGGTGTTGTGGAATTATAATATTTCTCATTAGAAAAGGAACTCATGTGCGCCCTATATCTGGCTTTAAAATTCACTGAGCTTCCAATATAAAACTAATTTTGTTTGTTCTCGTCTCTAACTACGCATTTATACACTACACACAAACACACATAGAGGACAAAGTCCACCGAGAGGATATAAAGAAGGGTCCCTACAATTACATAATTTTTTACGGCGACCCTTAAAGTCATTTCCAACATCATTAACCGCCCTCAGAAATTTATTCTTATCAACCATTCCACTTATCTCATTCCCAGATTTAGGCCTAATCTGAAGGAATGAAGAGCCCGTTCCACTATCGTCGTGTGGTTTACATTTGTTTTTACTAGAAACAGGGTTTCTCTGAGACGGACATTCGCATAGCTTTAACTTATTTATTTTATTCCTATTTA
>NW_026307185.1:0-323 GCF_001194135.2 Octopus bimaculoides | reverse complement strand
GTGTAGGCCTCTGAGTAGGTATCACCAAGCTTTTGGCAAAATTTGATGCAGACTCTCTGCTCAAATTTCTCTGTCTTGGACAATGCTACGAACACACCCTACACACATTACTTCCAAGCACTGGTGTAAACAGTAGAAGTTTGTGCACATGCACACCAAAGTTGAAGGTCAATCTGTATCAAGAGGCTTCACTCTGTGTGCTTTAGCTTCGTTACTATGGCAACAGTCCAGATATTTATTCATCAGACCATGTATGCACATACACACAAATACAGATATACATATATATATGTGTGTGTGTGTGTGTGTGTGTGTGTGTGTGT
>NW_026307184.1:0-209 GCF_001194135.2 Octopus bimaculoides | reverse complement strand
TATATACATATGTGCAGATGTATACATATATATGTACATAATATATATTATATATAGGTATGCATGTATATATATGTATGTATGCCTGTATATATGTGAGATAATAGTTTCACTTTTATAGTTTCAGTATTAATAGTGAAAGTATTAAAGTGAAAGTATTATCTCACATTACAATAGAGAGATGTTATTGTTTCACTTTTGACACGTAA
>NW_026307183.1:0-390 GCF_001194135.2 Octopus bimaculoides | reverse complement strand
TATCTATCTATCTATCTATCTATCTATCTATCTATATGTATGTATATATGGAGATAATGCAGTTTCGCCCCTCTCCTTGAAAAATGTATTTTTGGAAAAAAAATTTCGGTTTCCTATGTTTTACATGTCGGTGATTATACGAATATGCAAGAAAAAATTTGTTTTGATTTCACCCCCACCCCATTTTAAATTTTCTTTATTTTGTTTACTTTAAAGCAATCGCGGGGGAATTGATGAACATATGCAAATCAAATTTAAATACAGACAAAAGCATTAAAGTGAAAAGAATTTGCATTTTACTTGTGTTTGCCTTAAATAATAGTAAAAAAATATTGAAAACGTGCTTTCTTGCATATTCGGAATCTCTGTCATCTAAAACATAAGGGAAAA
>NW_026307182.1:0-273 GCF_001194135.2 Octopus bimaculoides | reverse complement strand
ATGCTTAGCAGTATTTCATTTGTCTTTATGTTCTGAGTTCAAATTCTGCCGAGGTCAGCTTTACCTTTCGTCTTTTCAGGCTTGATGAAATAAGTACCAGTTGAGTAATGGGGTTGATGTAATCAACTTACTCCTTCCCTGGATTGGTGTCAAAATTTGAAACTAAGACAGAGTTGTTAGCACACTGAATGAAATGCTTAGCGGCATTTTGCCTGTCACTCTGTTCCGAGTTCAAATTCCGCCAAGGTCGACTTTGCCTTTCATCCTTTCAGG
>NW_026307181.1:335-584 GCF_001194135.2 Octopus bimaculoides | reverse complement strand
CCACATGTCCATACCAGCGCAATCGTCTCTCTTGCACGCCACAACTGATTGTATATTACAAATGGTGAATGGTTGTTTCATTGGATGCTACTGTACCATCTGACCTGTATAATGAAGAATGGCTACAGACATGTTTAGATTCAGTAGCCTGCCATCACCAGTCTTTACCATTTATTACCACTCTCTCTTCACCATATGACACTTCACTGACATCTACCACCCTCATTTAGAACCTCACACATTCACTGC
>NW_026307181.1:0-325 GCF_001194135.2 Octopus bimaculoides | reverse complement strand
ACTTCACTGACATCTACCACCCTCATTTAGAACCTCACACATTCACTGCTACCCTATCATGCCCTAGTGATATTTTTTCTATTCATTTTTCTTATCAACAACCAGCATTTTGTTGCCTATCACTGTATTTCTTCCATTATTCCCACTCCTATCACACTCTCATTCCTTCCCAATTCCTGCCCATCCAGTCCCTGCCAATCACATGCATACTCTCTCTTCTTGTCACTCTACTGGTCACATTTGCCTTGAAGGAATGGAGATTACAAGAAGTGGTGCAGACCCTTAATGCTTTCAAGGTACAAAGCAACCTCTTGACTAATGGTAA
>NW_026307180.1:1569-2057 GCF_001194135.2 Octopus bimaculoides | reverse complement strand
ACTACTACTACAACTACTACTACTACTACCACAACAACAGCAACCATCACTAACACCACCGCTACTATTACACCTACTAATCATGATCAGCTTCCTTCTAGTTTTTTTGTGTTTCTTCTTCCACACCTCTCAACACTCCCAACCTCCACCACTACCACCACCACCACCACCACCACGACCGTCAACGCCACACCCACAAGCATCACCACCACACCCACTACCACCACCACCGCCACCGTCTTACACACTCACCTTTCTTTACATTCCTATCATCAGACTCTTCCGATTAAATTTTTCTTTCATTTTGTTTTCCTTTTATTTTTTTTACATATTTGTGTTTGTTTATATATATCTATATACATTTTTTTTTCATTTTGTTTTGTTTTTAATTTTCTTTGATTTTTCTTTAATATACCTCCGTTATTTTCGAAAAATATTCTTCACATTCTATATATATATAAATGCATGCATATATATATATATATATA
>NW_026307180.1:0-370 GCF_001194135.2 Octopus bimaculoides | reverse complement strand
TATATATATATATATATATATATATATATATATATATATATATATATATATGTGATATATGCATATA
Source organism: Octopus bimaculoides (assembly GCF_001194135.2). Classification (NCBI taxonomy): domain Eukaryota; kingdom Metazoa; phylum Mollusca; class Cephalopoda; order Octopoda; family Octopodidae; genus Octopus; species Octopus bimaculoides. Next base: position 303 of record NW_026307180.1, on the reverse strand, counting down.
GTTATTTACGTATACACACACGGCACACACACATACACATACAAGCATGTTTACATATATATTTGCAAGCATATAGGCATACATAAATACGTACGCATATACACAAACACAAGATACACGAACACACACACACACACACACACACACACAAATACACACGTATATACGCACATATATATACATACCTATATAAATATACACATATATATGTAGATAAATATGTATGCAAACTAAAGTATACATGCATACATACTAATGTATATATACTTACATTATATGTATATATCTATATATCTATATATA
>NW_026307179.1:0-570 GCF_001194135.2 Octopus bimaculoides | reverse complement strand
AATAAAAATAATAATGATGATGATGATGATGATGATGATGATGATGATGAACCTAAAAACTGTATCATACCAACCTGTACATAAGATATAGGTGTCACCTAGGGCAAAGCAGAATGAAAGTTCACAATATGAAAAAATTATTATGAAAACGTATATCTCGAGTAGCAGTAATAGGGGAAGAAAAATTTAAATTAAGAGGTAAAGTTTATCATGAAAGTGATAAGTATTTATAACTTGCATTAAATATAATAATGACTTATGGAATAGAAAAACAAAGCACAACCGAACACATTATCTCAGTATACGTGTGCATCGTGTTCGTAGGTATTTGCATGTATCTCCATATCTTATCATTTTGTACTTTTCTATATTTTGTATAAATCTTTGAACCATTTTCTTTTACTTTGCTCCTGGAAATGCACGATTTTCCATTATAATTTTTCTGCACAAATTGTAATAATGCCTATCACATTTGCTGAGCCATAGGCGCTGGGCATCCAAATTATTTATCATGTTTACTGAGCTATAGATAGATAGATAGATAGATAGATAGATAGATAGATAGATAGA
>NW_026307178.1:0-410 GCF_001194135.2 Octopus bimaculoides | reverse complement strand
AGATTGGATGAGGATCACATAGAGCTTGAATAGTTTTTATGCCTAGATACTCTCTCTATATATATATATGTGTGTGTGTGTGTGTGTTCTTTTTTATGTTTAGTGATAGTGAAAAAAATTTTACATTAATCTGAGGGGTTACTCTATACATCTGTAGAGTACAGGTCTATTCTTAATAGTGATGAAGTTTCAGTCAGTTAACCCATCATTGGACTGCAGTCTGGTGATGGTTTCAACTATCCAAAACTTCAAAGTCACTATCAACAATATTCATATTTAAGAACATTATATATATATATATATATATATATAATTCTTGAATCAAAAATCAATGAGGACACTATATAAGTTAAAGATGGCACAAGCGAAATTGTGATGGCACCTGTGCCCAGCGTCGCCTTTCTGGCACT
>NW_026307177.1:3773-5049 GCF_001194135.2 Octopus bimaculoides | reverse complement strand
ATATATATATACACATACACGAAAACATGTATAAACATACGACGTAACGTATATTGAATATGAAAACGAACGGGAGACAAACAGAAAGTCCATAATTCTTTATTAGTTATGCACCAATGGTACTCTTCAGTTTCACACCTTTAACAATAAGACTGAGTGCTTCCCAATTGGCAGTGCCCGCAAAAAAAAGTGTTCTACCTTAGAATTATAGACAAGAGCAAACAAAAAGAAACAAGACAAGCAAAACGACACAGTGTGATTCAGAACGGCAGACGAGGAGAGACAGTCGAACAAAATATGGCCTTGGAGGCCAAAGAGATGAAAGTAGTGGGTAACGCTTCGAAATAGTTTTCAAGGATGGAGTACGGCGAGACAGAATTTGCGACTGGTCAGCTAAGGAACCAGTCTAAGAAAGGAAGAAAAACAGGAACTGGCCGCTGGTCACACGACAACAGCAGGCAGAGAAGAAAAACAGCATGGAGAGGGAGCGACAGAGAAAGGAAGTGGTAAGTGGATGAAGAGGAAGAAGAAAGCTAAGAATACAAGTGGGAGAGAGATAATACAAGAGAGAGTGAGATATATAATGAGAGAGAGATATAATGGGAGAGAGATAATAAGAGAGAGAGAATACAAGAGGGAGAGAGAGAATACAAGAGGGAGAGAGATAATACAAAAGAGAGAGGGGTACAAACGCTAGAACAAAAGTGACAGAGTGAGCAAAAGAAAAGACGAAAGAATGAAGGAGACAAAATTTGTGCCTGGTCAGCACAGGGACCAGTCTAAGAAAGGAAGAAAAAGAGGCACTGGCCGCTGGTTATGTGACAGCAGCAAGCAGAATATATGAATGTATATATGTATTTATGTATGTATGTACATACATATATACATACTCTTTTGCTTCAGTCATTTGAGTGCGGCCATGCTGGAGCGTCGCTTTTACTCGACCAAATCGATGTCAGAGCTTATTCTCTATAAGCCTAGTACTTATTCTATCGGAATCTTTTGCCGAGCCGTTAAGCTACGGGGACGTAAACACACAAGCACCGGCTGTCAAGCGATGCTGGAGGGACAAACACAGGCACAGGCATACATACACATATAACTATATATACATATACGACGGGCTTCTTCCAGTTTCGGTCTACCAAATCCAATCACAAGTCTCAGAAGGTGCCGCTCTGTGGGATTGAACCCGGGACCATGCGGTTGGTAAGCAAGCTACTTACCGAACAGCTACTCCTGCGCCTATATATATATATATATATATATATATATA
>NW_026307177.1:0-555 GCF_001194135.2 Octopus bimaculoides | reverse complement strand
TGGTTCTTTCTTTCTTTTTCTTTTTCTTTTCTTCCTCCCTTGGTCACTTTTGCTATGAATTAAATTAATGAATTCAACGGGATACACCGTCTGCAAGTAGTTGGGTTAAGCATATTATCCTCCATTTTCTAATTGTTACACAAATTTTGGGTAAAACCTCCACTTTTACCCTCTCCCATTGATTGCACCTAGTATAGCACTAGCGTAGCAATAATTGGGTACCCTCCCAGCAGTATACTGGATAGATACTATCCCTTAGTGGGTTGTACCCCCAACCCCTAACTCTCTCACGTTATATATATATATATATATATATATATACGCACACACACACGCACACAAATACAATACGGCAATATGTACATTCAAAAATGTTATTTGAGAAATGTGTGTTTGTGTGTTTGTGTGTCTTTGTGTGTGTGAGTGTTTGTTTGTGTTGTGTGTGTGACTGTTTGTGTGTGTGTTTTTGTGCTTGTGCGTGTGTTTGTGTGTGTTTGTTTGTGCATGTTTGTGTGTGTGTGTTTGTTTGTGTTTGTGTGTGTGTGTGTGTGTGTG
>NW_026307176.1:0-221 GCF_001194135.2 Octopus bimaculoides | reverse complement strand
TTTTTATTTAATTGGCTGTCCCATCGTTGTTGAAAATATATAGAGGTGTCTGATTTTTGAAAGGGACACCTCTATATTTCTGAAATTCAAACACTGTTCTGGACTCTTTTAAACTGCTCTTGGACAGTGAAAAATGTATCGAATATATTTCCAAATATCTGAATATCTACATATCTTCGCACTAACACATGTATGTATTACGAATATATATATATATATAT
>NW_026307175.1:0-262 GCF_001194135.2 Octopus bimaculoides | reverse complement strand
ATATACATACATAAAATGTATACCAACGTACTTATGCGCATGTATGTACGTACCGTTGTGTGCTAGTCTGTGTGTATCTGTGCGTGCGTGCGCGTCTATGAGTGTGTGTGTCTGTGTGTGTGTATTTGGATTTATTGCTTTTCGAAATGTTTGAATAACACTATGTTTTCTCTTCGTCCATCTCTCAATAGGTTTAAGATTTGATCATTAGCAATACAAGAGAGAACTGAATGGGAATAGCAAAATAATACAAGAATAATTT
>NW_026307174.1:0-625 GCF_001194135.2 Octopus bimaculoides | reverse complement strand
TCCGTTGTAGCTGGAACAAGGAAGACGTGTACTTGTCTGTCTCCTGTCCATGCTTGATTTACGCGTTCGCCACCACAACCTCGTTTAAGCTTAGCAACCTTTCCTGTTTGTTCCCACTGTCCTGTTTGTGTTACCAATTTTGACCCTCTTCAGAGATTTACAAAAATTCAGCACAAATATAAAGTAAAAAATAAAGTAAAAGATCTCTGAAGAGGCCTAGCGAATCATGCATGTACCCCCATTTCAGCATCTCATCTGCTAATTACTCCGGCAGGAACTATTCGGATAGAATGGGGCATGCCAACGCTAGGCCGAAACAGCTGTAAGTTTCTGTTTATTCTCAAATTCCTAATGTACTTTATATTTGTAACCTCGATTGTTGATATAACATGGTATGTCAAAAGCATTTGTATTTTGTGGTTTTTGTCATTTTAGTTACAAAATAAGTTAATTAATTCAACGGAATACACTGTCTGCAAGTCGATGGGTACCGCATATTCTCCTCTATTTTCTAATTGCTATACATATATCATATATATACCTATACATATGCATATACATACATACATACATATTGAGTCTGAAACCTGGGTACTGCATTATCCTTAATCTGGGTTGTCCATTT
>NW_026307173.1:0-446 GCF_001194135.2 Octopus bimaculoides | reverse complement strand
TCTACATGCTAGAAGGCAGTCAAAAACGACCGAGAACCACAAAGTAAACTTTGTAAACTAACGGAAACTGCGTCGGTGTGGTGGATTATGGGAAAAGTAGAATGTATATTTAGGAAGACATGTGCTTATGGCGTCCTGTCTTGTAAATATACGTTAATTCCTTGACGGCTGGTTACTGAAGAGAATTTGCCAAGTAAGTTTTTTTATTTACTAAAAAATCAGAAACCTCTAGGTCTAACCGTTAAAAATAAGGTAACAGTTTTTATTTTCTCTCCCCTTTGAAATGTTTTAATTTTTTGTTTTCCGGTCGTTTTTGACTGTTTTCTAGCGTGTGGAAGTTACCTGTTATAGGTAATTTCTCTTATATTTTATATTGGATATGTTGTCTATTGACTGTTTTACATGCTAGGCCACTGGTAGTATAACTCTATATAGTTTTGCTACCC
>NW_026307172.1:0-205 GCF_001194135.2 Octopus bimaculoides | reverse complement strand
TGTTTGATTTTTATCACTCTCGGTACATGTCCTCAGATTGCACTGTCCTCCGATTGACACCCATGTTTGCATTGAAGCTTCTGGCGCGGATGTCAAGCAATACAGCATATCGTTTCCAAATTTCTGGCAAAGTGAATTGCGTCATGTTTTTTCTTACAGACGGTGCCCAACTGACCATACTATACTGTGTAGTCGACAAAATCAA
>NW_026307171.1:0-252 GCF_001194135.2 Octopus bimaculoides | reverse complement strand
ATATATGTATGCATGCATGTCTGAATGTACTTAGTATGTATGCATATATGTATGCATGCATATATTTATGTACGAATGTATTTACGTATGTGTGTGTGTTTACGTAGTACGTACATATGTATGTATGTATGTGTGTGTGTTGGTAGTAGTACATATGTATGTATGTGTGTGTGTTGGTAGTACGTACATATGTATGTATGTATGTGTGTGTGTTGGTAGTACGTACATATGTATTTATGTGCGTGAGTATGT
>NW_026307170.1:0-284 GCF_001194135.2 Octopus bimaculoides | reverse complement strand
CCACAGTCAAAAGACTGAAACAAGTAAAAGAGTAAAAGAGTATACACATATATATATGTATGTATATATATATAAATATATATATATGTATATAGTGAAGTGTATTGCCACTTAAGTGTGGCTGACCCCTAGGGGTGGATGTTACTGTTGCTTTAGCCCCAGGAGGACATCTCCTCCAGCTGGCTTATCGACACACTACTGTGTCCTGTTTGTTTTGCCAGGGGAAGTTACCCTTCTCATCTTGATCGTAGCACGAACGGACCCGGGTTTCAGGGTTATTTCCC
>NW_026307169.1:0-636 GCF_001194135.2 Octopus bimaculoides | reverse complement strand
AGCGTCGAGCTTACGATCGTGAGGTTGTGAATTCGATTCCCGGATCGGGGTGCGTGTTTTGTTCTTGAGCAAGACACTTTATTTCACGTTGCTCCAGTTTGCTCAGCTGTAGAAATGAGTTTCCACGTCATCACTGGTGCCAAGCTGCATCGGCCCCTTTGCCTTTCGCTTTGATAACATCGGTGACGCAGAGAGGGGAGTCTGGTATACATGGGCAACTTCTGGTCTTCCATCAAGCAAACAGTGGTAAGATATTATTCTGGATTTGCTATTTAGAATTTATTGAATTAAACTTTATTTTATTATGTTCATAACCATAAACGACAAGGTTATTATTTTTCATTATTATATTTAGAAATTGTTTATCTCTTTCTGATAACTTCTGTTAAGACATATCTTGCCATTGTTTCATTCTACTTGACTTACATTCTATAACTTTAAGTTTTTGTATTCAAGTATTACAGAAAAGTATGATATTACATAACATTATTATATGTTTATATATACATGCATATTTCTGCTTCCTTTTTTCTTTTTTCTCCTTCTCCTTCTCAATACCCTTTAATATTATATTAATGTCTTTTTCTTTTAAGACACAAAATATATACTACCTTCTCCTCCCAATGTTGGATAGTG
>NW_026307168.1:0-240 GCF_001194135.2 Octopus bimaculoides | reverse complement strand
AGATTTTTTCAATATAGAGAACACTGAGTAACATCCGTACAGATTCCGCTTACAATCCCGAAACTTTTACCGAAGACACAGTCCGCTGCATAAAGTGTGGCTACAACAGAAATCCATGAATACATGGAGATAGAGACAAAGCAAGGATTGGAAAATGTTCAGTTTTTTATGTTTCTCTGTCTCCAAGTATAAAATTTTGTACATCCATGCCAAGAAATTTTACTTGGTTATTTGCACCGA
>NW_026307167.1:0-251 GCF_001194135.2 Octopus bimaculoides | reverse complement strand
TTCAGTTAAAATTGTTTACGGAAACTGAATTCTTTACGCCTTTTACAAAACTATTATTTTATTTGTTCGCTGATGTTCGAATCCTAGGTAGAAGTGGTAACTATTGAAAATGTTTTTATTCTTCATCCCTTTCGAAATTGTGCTTAATCGTGTTTTGGATTTTGACTGTTCCTTCTAGCATGTAAGGTGTTCTGTTAAGAGCCACCTCTTTTGTGTATAAATGTACACTAATTTTATTAGAAATATATATA
>NW_026307166.1:385-503 GCF_001194135.2 Octopus bimaculoides | reverse complement strand
ATGTTGACCAGCCTGTTGCTCTGGAAACTTTGCACCGTGTTGAGAAACCTCCCTTTCAAAATGGAGAATATCCTGTCAATCAATCAGTTGATAGCATTGAACCAGTTGATGCCAACAT
>NW_026307166.1:0-137 GCF_001194135.2 Octopus bimaculoides | reverse complement strand
ACCCACCTTCTCGTCCAGTCAGCTCTCAAGATATTGACAAATCACTTACCGAAGCTGACATCCCATCAACTGAAGGCTTCTCGGAAGGTATTGAACACAGTATTGGAGAATATCATACCACACCTGTTGATGTTGTT
>NW_026307165.1:0-218 GCF_001194135.2 Octopus bimaculoides | reverse complement strand
ACAGCAGGAGAGTTCACAACGGAGTGGCAACGGCTAGAAGTAGGTATTGCCCGCCGGATGCACGATATCAGTCATCTTATTCGTGCTAGTCATGGAGATGTTACTAAGGTCAACAAACTGTGAGAAAGCTGCTATAATGACACCATTAAGGGCTTTTATGGACGACACCACTCTACTATCGGAAAGTAGAGAAGCAACAGAGGGAACGTTAGATCGGT
>NW_026307164.1:0-215 GCF_001194135.2 Octopus bimaculoides | reverse complement strand
TATAGCAGCCTAAGCATCTGATGACATAAATGAGGTTTTCAGAGGCGCAAGTGAAATTGGATTAGAATTTGATTATCTGCCTTCGTTTAAAATGGAATTCTGACCCTTTCAAAAGATTGGGTCATGTTCCGCAGTTAGGTCGACCAAATTTTTTTTTACTATTGCAACATTATACAAATTTGGAACAAAAGCAATAAAGGTTTTCAAAGATATGA
>NW_026307163.1:0-256 GCF_001194135.2 Octopus bimaculoides | reverse complement strand
ATGATCAGATAAGTTTCTCTGTCTTTCTAGCCACGCTTATACTTTCTATTTATTTATGCCCTGATCCGTAAATACTTTACACATTGCTTATTTCTGTTATCCAAAACGATGTCACCAAATTCATTCACTCATTTATTCAAGTTTCAAGTTTTCAGTTTTATTTTCTCACATAGTCACTTATCTCTATAACTCTGTCATAGAGTTAGCTGGCCGAAAACCCTTATCTCTCTATCCTATATTTCTACCATTCAATATT
>NW_026307162.1:0-2089 GCF_001194135.2 Octopus bimaculoides | reverse complement strand
GTGGAAGGAACTTGTGGAAGAGGTAGACCCAGGAAGACCTGGAATGAGATAGTGAAGCACAACCTTCGAATGTTGGGCCTTACTGAGGCAATGACAAGTGACCAAGACCTTTGGAGATATGTTGTGCTTGAGAAGACCTATTGAATTAAGTAAAATCACTGTAGTGGTCGATGTCAGTGTTGCCAGACAGGCTCCTGTGCTGATGGCACATAAAAAGCACCATTCAAACGTGGCCGATGCCAGTGTTGCCGGTCAGGCTCCTGTGCCAGTGGCATGTGAAAACCACCATTCAAGCGTGGTTGATGCAAGTACCGCCTGACTAGTCCCTGTGCCGGTGGAATGTAAAAAGCACCCATTACACTCTTGAAGTGGTTGGCATTAGGAATGGCATCCAGCTGTAGAAACTTTGCCAGATCAGATTAAAACCTTGTGCAGCCTCCTGGTTTGCCAGTCCTCAGTCAAACCGTCCAGCCCATGCCAGCGATGATGAATACAAGACATATTGTCTGGCTTACTCTATGCGATCCTTTGATCATTACCTTTATAATGATTTCTAATGCTGACGCAATGTCACAAATATTGTCAATAACATACTATGAAATCAGGCCCAGTACAAACTTGATACTTATTTTATTGACTCCTGAAGAATGAAAGAGACATATGTATGACCACATGGTTTAAACTTTGTTTTAAAAGTGTGTTGTTTAAGTGGCCCTTTGAGGAAATGCTTGTATATGTCATTGTTAGAAGAAGAATGTCATATCCTGTTATCAGAACCTTGCAGCATAATGGACTCTGTTAAATACATCCATACTACAAACTATCCTGTCTGGTTCTTTATCAATTCTACCATCTACTATTCTCAATAACAAGAACAACAGCTTTACACATAGATGTTAGGCTTTTAATGGGAATGAGATGAAGTAATTTGTCCTTTTCACCCTTGCTAGGGATGTGCTTGTAGTTTTTGAAACCCCTCCAAGATCTGTGACACTGATGCTATTAATGTTCCTTACATAATATATAGATGTGGTATACATATCTAAGAAACATACACATGTAACAGTAAATTAGGTGGTTTTAGCCAGTTGTAATCAATGAGTAATAATGTTTCAGAAGTTGGCAATTGTAATAGATGTTGATGTTGCAGATGTGCAAGATGAAAGAAGAACAGTGATCAAAGTTCTAAACAAACATTTATTTACTATTACTTTGTATAAAGCCAAAACCACGACTGGTTAGTATGATAAATTCGTAAAGCATACAAAGCAAAGATAGACATCGTAGATTTTTTCCTGTATACTTTGTGTTCTCGCCATTGTTTAGTAGTAAATTACAGATAGAGTAATGTTGTGGAGCAAAGAAAGTGAGATAGTGAAAGTTAGAGAGTTGAGTGAAGTTGTTTCTCATAGTTGCTGATTGTAGCTTTCTTTCTCTCTCTGGCCATCTGTCTCAAGTGGCTGTCTGCTTGTAGCCATTTCTAGTTGGTTGCTGTTCACTAACTGATTTTGCCTTACCAAATTCTAGTATTTATAACCATGCATAACCAGTCAGAAGGAGAGACAGTGTTGAGAACAATAGATTTCTTTGGGGGTACCTGTTATCTCAATTCAAACTTTACATGGCCTAGAAGAGGTTAGAAGGGTCAAGTGGTAAGCCATGTGTTCATTTTAATGCTGCCAATTCAATGTTTCTCTGTGAGAAAAGTGCTGTTGCAAAGTTAAGGGAAATTGGCAGATTCAGGTTTGAATCTACTCTATGCCTAAATGAAGTCCACTACATATGTGTTATTTGTTTTGCTACAGATCAGCCTGTCAAAGAGTAATTAATATTATCAAGAACACAATTTTGAAAAGTAAAGAGAGTTTATCTAAAAAACCAGCTGTAGAGACGGCTGCTGAACAACTTCAATCTGATATAAGTGCTGTGGTAGATATTCTGGAGAAGACTACATTAGAGAGCCCATGCAAGGTTTGTCTTTCATATTTATCTCCCTTTAAGCTAGTACATTAATTTACCTGTAAGATTTCATGCATTGAGCATTACTCAAAAATTAAAGTGCAAGAAAACTATTAAGCCCAGTCTAATA
>NW_026307161.1:0-381 GCF_001194135.2 Octopus bimaculoides | reverse complement strand
CTCTCTCTCTCTCTCTCTCTCTCTCTCTCTCTCTCTCTCTCTCTATTTAGATTCATTGAATTCTGTGAGAGAGCAAGCTCTATCACTGAACCATATGCCACTGGCGTGCGTGCAGATCACATTCTGTTTCACGGCCATCTTTCGTGAAATCACCTAATTGCTTGCATAATCTTGGCTGATCGCAGTTTTTCAATTTAAGAGATTCTGCTGCGGATTATTAAAATGAAGCTAAAACTACAACGAAGCATCGTATTTTTCTTCTAAATTCAATATTTCACTTGGGCAGTTGTTGGCATTCGGCTAATAAATATAATTTCATACCACTGCAAATTGTTGCCTTTATATTTGATTACTAGTTTAAATACACGATAAAAACAGACA
>NW_026307160.1:0-289 GCF_001194135.2 Octopus bimaculoides | reverse complement strand
TAAGATCAGAAGCCATGAGAACCACTGCCTGGTACTGCATCCGGGCATCACTGCCTGGTACTGCATCCGGGAATTATTATTATTATTATTATTATTATTATTATTGTTGTTGTTGTTGTTGTTGTTGTTGTTGTTGTTGTTGTTGTTAAGGTGGCAAGCTGGCAGCAGCGTTAAGATGCTGGGAAAAATGCGTGGCGACATTTCACCCGTCACTACGTTCTGAGTTCAAATTCCACCAGGATCAACTTTGCCTTTCATCCTTTCAGGGTCGATAAATTAAGTACCAGTT
>NW_026307159.1:0-367 GCF_001194135.2 Octopus bimaculoides | reverse complement strand
TATATATATATATATATATAGAGAGAGAGAGAGAGAGAGAGAGAGAAAGCGGGAGAAAGAAAGAAGGAGAGAGGGAGATATATGTGTTGATATATAAATTTCATTACCATAAATTGAAGCAAATTTGTTTTCAATCCTTATTCCAAGTATTTCATTTGAAATTGACTATATTTTTATTACGTATCTTCTCTAGAGAATTAATTATAATTAATCAAAAGAAGGAAATATATAACAATAACTCCTTTATAATGTTTAAATATTTAGCTTTGCGTTGCTTCGAATGTATAATTACTACAATTATAGGAATAAAATAGATCCCTGCATACATACATATATGCATACACATGTGAATTCATATATATATATA
>NW_026307158.1:0-233 GCF_001194135.2 Octopus bimaculoides | reverse complement strand
TAACATTTTGTTATACACAAACACACTGACAATCTTTCATACAGTCATACAATCCCTCACACAGCTATATAGATTCGAATTTACGTAAATATGTATGAATATGTAAATGTTTCTTTTTAGATGAGACGTGATTTCCAACAAACAAAGACAAAGCGATGTTTTGGAATGTTTCCATGATAGCACGATGTTTGGTTTTCGGTGGACATTCAGACAAAATATATATATATATATAT
>NW_026307157.1:0-210 GCF_001194135.2 Octopus bimaculoides | reverse complement strand
CCACAGCGCATGAGCTGAAACTAGATAACATAACATAACATATACATATGTATGAAAATGCATGCCCAGATTCACGCATACGTACATATAGGCACACATCTTCAGATATATCTATGAACGTGGGTAAATACATATTTTTAAACGCATATACACATACAACTGTGTGTGTGTGTGTGTGTGTGTGAGTGTGTGTGTGTGTGAGTGTGCGTG
>NW_026307156.1:0-210 GCF_001194135.2 Octopus bimaculoides | reverse complement strand
ATCTGTTTGTCACTCTTCTGACTATGGCACTATTCACCTACTGTACTCCTATGTGAGCAGAATCTGCACATATTTTTGTGCTACCAGTTATCCCTCCTCTTGCAACCACTTCATTTGACATCCATCCATCATTCTCAATAGCATCACTTCTCTCATTGTTTTCCACTGATGACCCCTTTTCTGTGCCACCAATTATTTCTCCCTCTCTCC
>NW_026307155.1:0-743 GCF_001194135.2 Octopus bimaculoides | reverse complement strand
CACACACACACACACACACACACACACACACACACACACACATGTTCTTAACTGTCTGTTTAACCACTCATCAGCCCTGGCAGAGCACATCTATAATAAACGCCTTTCAACCGTAGCCATCCTTCTGTTGATATATCAGGAACTACATTCTTAAATCTTTTGGAAATCTTTCTCTATTCACATAGCTGAGCCTCGATCGAGCAAACACATTCTGGTTTAGAAAAAGCTTAGTTTCACAAGACAGTCATTGAGACAGTTAGTTACATTAACCAACATCTCAATAGTCACAACTATGAATTTAAAATTATAAGCACAGTATAGTTTTATTCAGATTTCTCAGTGACTCACCTCAGATATTTTGCTTTATCTTTAGTATTATGTTATCGTCTGCCAGCCAATTGATTTTTTTCTATGGTGCATACTTTATTTTCATTATCCCAGATCATTACGTCTGGTCTGTTGCACCTGAATTTTATAGAGATCTTTGCACGAACATTCCACCATTGTTCTTTCAGGTAATGGATGTGTATGATCCCATCTCTGCATCATTGTAGCTTCTTAAGACTATCCAGTGTACGGCTGTATCACATTTTAATATATAGCTATATGCATACACATGTGTATGTTTGTGTATATATATATGTATATATACATACCTAACTGTGTGTTTGCATATGCGTGTATACATATATGTGTATGTATGCGTGTGTGTATGTATATATATATATATATATATATATATA
>NW_026307154.1:0-206 GCF_001194135.2 Octopus bimaculoides | reverse complement strand
CCCAATAATTACAGATATAAATCTGAACTTGTAATCTGGATAGAGTAACTACAATAGTTCAGCGTAGGTATTCTCTTTTTCATTGATCTTCAGCTTAATGTTAATATCCACTGGGCAGCTGATTATGTATGTATGTATGTATGTATGTATGTATGTTGAAACAAACGTGTTCTGGATGTGACTTTAAACTATATCTGGTAGTGAGG
>NW_026307153.1:0-395 GCF_001194135.2 Octopus bimaculoides | reverse complement strand
ATAATGATGATAGTTTACCAATGAATCAACTATTTCCCATAATGTTATTCATGTCTTATTGATGTTCTTTCATAATTTTTCGCAGTTCCCCCATTTTCCTACTTATATATTCATTGCTTCTTCCCATTAATCTTGTGAATTTTTCATCCTTCTCATTCCTCTTCCAGTTCCCCTTCAGTCAATGTCTAATACATATTCTAACACACAAATACAAACAAGCACAAGCATTTATAGGCTCATATATGTTTGTATTTTTATACTTATGCTGCATGTATGCGTGCTTATACACACGCACACACGCAAACACACACACACACATATATATATATAGACAATTATATATATATGTTTGTGCGTATATTTATAGATTTATGTACATACATTCGCATTCAAAT
>NW_026307152.1:0-674 GCF_001194135.2 Octopus bimaculoides | reverse complement strand
ATCATGTCCCAATCCATGCGGTCGGTTTCCATTATACTTTTTACCTGTGTAAACATCGAAGTTTACACAGTGTCCAGTCTCTGATTCACAAACTTCCCCTACCTTGATCCCCCATTTAGTAGGTTTGGCAGGCATGTACTGCCGAAAATGTACTCTGCCCCTATAGCCTATCATGGCTTCATCTACACTGAGATTTTTCCCAGGTAGATACACAGTTCTATAATTATTAACAAGTAAATCGATTATAGGACGTACTTTGTACAGGGGATCATAGTTTGGGTCGTTTTTGTTGGGGGCATTTACAGAATCAGTCAAATGCAAATACTGAGATATTTTCGAATACCTCGTCTTGGACATAATACTGGAGATATACGGATCACCATACCTTACATCGGGACTCCAATAGTTCCACAGTCGAGGAAGCTGTTTCACACCAAACATAATGTTGATTGTGAAAAATGCTCTCATTTCCGCAGTAGTTGTTGGCTGCCATAGTGGATCGTTCCTTCCACGAACAGTAATTAAATGTTGCGCATATTTGTTAGTTTCCTCCGCAACATTTTCAAAGAAACTTTCAGGTAAAAATAATAAAAAAATAGTCCAATGGTTGAGCATCAGGAGGTTAATTATGTTGTGGACCAGTGTTTTCTGTAAAATCAGAAATAGTGGTCGGT
>NW_026307151.1:113-224 GCF_001194135.2 Octopus bimaculoides | reverse complement strand
ATATATATATATATATATGTGTGTGTGTATACATATATATATATATGTGTATACATATATATATATGTGTATATATATATGTGTGTGTATACATATATATATATATATATA
>NW_026307151.1:0-103 GCF_001194135.2 Octopus bimaculoides | reverse complement strand
ATATATATATATATATATGTGTATACATATATATATATGTGTATATATATGTGTATACATACATATATATATATATGTGTATATATATATATATGTGTATATA
>NW_026307150.1:0-1829 GCF_001194135.2 Octopus bimaculoides | reverse complement strand
AACCCAGAACCATGTGGTTGGTAAGCAAGCTACTTACCACACAGCCACCATGCCTATCGTGGGGGCCAAACGTGAACAATGTGTTGAAGTATTGAATCAAAAGGATCTAACTCTTTGAATCCAATCTCTTGTCGCCACATTAACTCGATTTTTAAATAGGAGATAACCCATTAAAAATTTAATGGCAATTTTTTAATGGAGATGAGACAACCAAAAAGTACCCATTGACTTAAACAAGTAAAAGAATACAATAGTAAGACCTAAACAACGAATTCAGTCGCGTAGTCGCTCGAACTGCTAGAAATAGTCTGGGCTCGGGTGAAGGTCGCATGCAACTACTGGCTAGTTTTTAGATGCCCAGGCCGTTGTAGTAAAGGTACAACAGGATGAGTGAAAAAAACTGCATGCGTATGGGTCGTTGTGTTAAGGGTCAGTCTTTGGTCGTTGTTGTTAGATGATTCTCTTTTGGATGTCGTCTCGAATATCTGTGTAGCAGTAGTATAGAGACATCCGAGACGACATCCAAGGACAGGAGCAGTACTTTACCATGGGCCTTATTCAGCTTTGCAGAGAGACATCCTAGATGATATCCAGGAGGAGTAGTACTTCACCATGGGCCTTATTCAGCTATGCAGAGAGTCAGCAGCTGATCAAGGCTAAAGTATTTCGTGGTTCTGAAGAAGAATGATAATCATTGCAGAGCAGATATAAATGTGAAATTTCTTGGACAACAACACCAACAAGAGGAACAATAATTGTTTCTAATATAGATGTAATACCAGGAATTTTCCCAATAAAATCACTGAAATTTATGGAAATGTTATCGATTGTGGAAACAGGAATGAAGACTTTAAACGGATTTGAACCAGTGACCGATGACTAGTGGGACATATTTTGCCATTTTGTCTGCATTAGCACCGACAGAGGAATGGAAATGTTTCTGGTCAGTAATTATGGGAATAATGTCAGACTGACACGGGTAGATAAGTGTGTGTGTGTGTGTGTGTGTGTGTGTGCGAGTGAGAGAGAGAAAGAGAGAAAGAGAAAGAGAGGGAGAGAAAGAGAGAGAGAGAGAGAGAGAGATTAAAGAAAGAGGAAGAGGATGAAAACGAGAATGAAAAGAGGTGAATTAAAGTAGTGAAATTTTTAACCAGGATAATTGCGACATTTGTATAAATATATTATGTATGTATGTATGTATGTATGTATGTATGTATACAATCATGCACACAGCTACGAAAATACGTGTGTATGTAATGCACTTACTTACATAGGTGTATATACGTGTGTAGAATCAAACATAAGCACACATACATGTGTATACCCCCCCCCCACACACATATATATATATATATATATATATATATATACACACAGACGTACATGTATAACATACATACGTACATGCATGTATACATTGTATGAGCAAATTATGTTCTATTAATTTCACTTATCATCGCCCTCCGTTTTATGGAACTCTATCCACCACTTCTGAGAAGCAGCTTACATAGATTGTAACATTTTGACTCCTCTATTTTTTGTTGCTGGAATATATTTTTCCAAAATTACAATCTGAAAATAGTACTTGGCTGTATGTAGACATAACATAGTGTTTAGAACAGAATGATTCAGTAATATTAAAGCTCAATATTAAGTGGTGCAATAACCTATGCTATGTTGTATATTCTGCTTTGTTTTACATGATTCTTTTTTCATTTTTTGGAATTCACTTTATACACTTCTTATAAATATGTATATATGTATGTATGCATGTGTGTATTTATGTATGTATGCGTGTATAGTATCATCTATCTGGATGTTTTGCGCTC
>NW_026307149.1:0-283 GCF_001194135.2 Octopus bimaculoides | reverse complement strand
TCATCATCATCATCCTCATCATCATCATCATCATAATCATCATCATCATCCTTCTCTTGTCCATCATCATCATCATCATCATCATCCTCATCATCCTTCTCTTGTCCATCATCATCTTACTCGTGTTCTCCATTATATTACCATTATCATTTTTATTATCATTTAAAACAACTACAACATTCAAACTTTTTATTTTCCGTCTGTCTTCATCTTTGTCTTCCTTCATCTTTTACCATCTAATTATTCTCTCTTCTCCAGCATCCACCACCACCACCACCACCAC
>NW_026307148.1:0-379 GCF_001194135.2 Octopus bimaculoides | reverse complement strand
TTGGAATTTAAAACAAGCATTTCTAAGGGTCTCCTTACATTTATCTATTAAAATTTCATGCTGCCTCAGCTTTTCATTTTTTCATTTTTCATTTTTTTGTTTCTCAGTTGCTAATTGCTAATTTCTCAGTTGTCGCTTTTTTCTACCTGTTCATTTCTCCTGTCATGTTCACAAGTGCCGTGACTTAACACTAACTTCTCTTAGCTTAGCATCCCTTGTTTCTCATAGTACACTTCACTCTCCCCTTTTACCTTCCCAACCTCACCTAACAACATTACCCTGTTGTCTCTCTCTGTACTAGAATATTCTGAATAGTCTGAATGCTAAAGAGTCAAACACTAAAACTATGTGGTCGGGGAGCAAGCTTCTTAACCACACA
>NW_026307147.1:0-220 GCF_001194135.2 Octopus bimaculoides | reverse complement strand
TTTACATATATATATACACATATATATATATATATTTACATATATATATATACACACATATATAAATATATATACATTTGTATGTATATATATATATATATATATGTTTATGCATATATACACATATATATATATATATACATTTGTATGTATATATATATATGTTTATACATATATATATTTGTGTGTATATATATATGCACACGTGTGTGTGTGTGCA
>NW_026307146.1:0-440 GCF_001194135.2 Octopus bimaculoides | reverse complement strand
TAAGCACCCACTCATAAATATAAGAACCTGAATATGTCGTCCATATTTTTATCCATGTTTTCTTATTTGTCATACTATTGATTAAAATAATAAAGTTTATTTTTATACATTTTGTATTACCTTTTTTTTCTCTATATTTCCTCTCCCATATATTTTCATAATTCTTTCTTTTTTTTATATATATATCTTTTGTCTTTTCTATAGTATCTAATGGCGCAAATATACATATAACTGTAGGTGCGGCCACACAAGCACTTTAAACAAGCATTTACAACACTAAATATTCATCTATTGATCCTCCTCAATCATTTCATATATTTATTGTTGTTATGCTTTTGTGTTTCTGTTTTTCCTATTCAAGTTGTAAGATGTCTTATTCTTTCAACAGAAGACTTCTTTGACTTTGTTTTACTTAACTTTTATCATCATTACTATTACAG
>NW_026307145.1:0-205 GCF_001194135.2 Octopus bimaculoides | reverse complement strand
ATCTATCTATCTATCTATCTATCTATCTACCTGTCTGTCTGTTTGTCTATTAACATATGCATTCAAACAGAAAAGGCTGGTACAGAATTCGAAGTTTCGTCTTACATGTCATTTGATGACGGCAAGTGTGCTTACACACACGCATGCATACTTGCATATATATATATGTCCGTGACCTAAAGATTGATAGGAGAAGCGATACCCC
>NW_026307144.1:0-499 GCF_001194135.2 Octopus bimaculoides | reverse complement strand
ACGTAGGAACGAACGTACGAACGAACAAAGAAATGAACGTACGATCGCAAGTACGAACGAACGACCGACCGAAAGTACGTAAGTAGGTACATATGTACGTACGAAGGAACGAACGTACGCGCGTACGTTCGGTAATTCTAACGCACGTACGTTCGTTCGTATTTAGTAACGTACGTACGTTGGATCGTTCGTACGTACTTACATATGAACGTACGTACGTTCATTCATTCTTACGTGCGTTCGGTCGTTAGTTTGTTCATTCGTTCGCTCTTTTGTCCGTAGGTACGTACGCACATACATTAATTCATTCGTACGTACGTACCCACGTACATATGTGCTTACGTACGTACGTGCGTTTGATCGTCCTTTCGTTTGTTCATTTGTTTGTTTCGTTCGTTCCTTCGTTAGTTTCGTACGTTCGTTTGTTCGTTCGTTCGATCGTACGTACATACGTTCGTTTGTTCCTTCGTACGTACGTTCGTTCGTTCCTTCGTACGTA
>NW_026307143.1:0-267 GCF_001194135.2 Octopus bimaculoides | reverse complement strand
TGTATGCATGTATATATGTGAGATAATAGTTTCAGTATTAATAGTGAAACTATTAAACTGAAACTATTATCTCACATTACAATAGAGATGTTATAGTTTCACTTTTGACACGTAATACTGAAATGGTGGAAGAGATAAGAGATTGCTCCGGTCACGCATTAGGCAAGAAGTTGAAATTCTTTTGGCCCATGACACTGCATGGAACCTCAGTAAGGCTTGTGTAAAATTTGAATGAAATCGGTTGGGTAGTTCTCAAGTTTTAGTGAT
>NW_026307142.1:0-368 GCF_001194135.2 Octopus bimaculoides | reverse complement strand
ACATAGCAACCCCTTTAATGCTGGTTCCACAATGAAGCACAACATGTTGGAGACTATACAGAATAAACAAGATATTTAGTCTTGTAGAGGCTATGACAACCTTTTCAGTGCTGATGGCATGATGAAATATATCCAGAACATCTTGTAAACAGGTTGGCAACAGGAAAGGTATCCAGCCATAAAACCTATGCCAAACTTGAAATGTAGGAACGAGACATTGTTAATTAACCATCTAGGCAGGTTTGGAATTTTGTTTCACTGTTATATTTCAAGTTGCTGGTAACTTCAGTCAGCCTTGTTTGTAAGTAATGGAACCCAAATTGTGAGAGCAAACTCCAGTGAAGTAATCAATTTTGGATGTGGATCAT
>NW_026307141.1:0-264 GCF_001194135.2 Octopus bimaculoides | reverse complement strand
CGACAAGGGTAAAAGTACTTGTTCGTTATGTAACTTGGAATTATTTTCCAGACTTTTTTCCAAGGGTCACCTAGTCAATAAAATAACGTTTAAAGCTTACAGATGTCTACATATGTATAGGCATACGTATGCATTTTATAAATAGGAATTACCGGAATGTGTATAGGCACAAATTCGCAATTAAAGAATAGGTATATTCATCTCTATATATCTCACTGGAATTAGGTCTGTGGCGCAAATATATGAGTGTATATGTATATGGGT
>NW_026307140.1:0-229 GCF_001194135.2 Octopus bimaculoides | reverse complement strand
TATATATATATATGAATATACAATATATTTTGCACATTATTTGTAATAACCATAATGTGTGAGTGTATGAATGTATATAAATATGTGTTTATTTATATGTATGTGTACATATATATGTATCATCATATATATACATATATATGTATGTGTATATATATATATACATATATGTATGTATATGTATGCATATATATTTATGTATATATATATATATATATATATATATATA
>NW_026307139.1:0-387 GCF_001194135.2 Octopus bimaculoides | reverse complement strand
GCTGTGTGGTAAGAAGCTTACTTCCCAACCACATGGTTCCGGGTTCAGTCATGCTGCACGGCACCTTGGGCAAATGTCTTCTGCTATAGCCACGGTCCGACAAAAGCCTTGTGAGTGAATTTGATAGATGGAAACTGAAAGAAGCCCGTCATATATATCTAATATATATATGTATATCTGTGTCTTTGTGTTTGTGTTTGTCCCCCCACCATCGCTTGACGACCGATGTCGGTCGGTGTGTTTACGTCCTCGTAACTTAGCGGTTCGGTAAAACAGGCCGATAGAATAAGTACGAGGCTCACAAAGAATAAGTTCTGTGGGCGATTTCTTCAACTAAAGAAAAGAGGTGGTGCTCCAGCATGGCCGCAGTCAAATGACTGAAACAAG
>NW_026307138.1:0-222 GCF_001194135.2 Octopus bimaculoides | reverse complement strand
ATATATTTTTTGGTGGGTGCGTATATTTACATATATATATGTAGATGTCTATCTGTGCATATATATGCATAAATATATATATATACATAACTATATTCATACACGCATACATGTATTATATTTACTCTTTTACTAGTTTCAGACATTTGACTGAGACCATGCTGGAGCACCTCCTTTAGTTGAGCAAATCAACCTCAGGACTTATTCTTTGTAAGCCTAGTA
>NW_026307136.1:0-111 GCF_001194135.2 Octopus bimaculoides | reverse complement strand
ATGTATATATGTTTGTATGTATGTATTATATATGTCTGTATATATGTGTGTGATGCATGCATTATGTATATATGTATGTTTGTATGTATGTATGTATGTATGTATGTATGT
>NW_026307135.1:0-336 GCF_001194135.2 Octopus bimaculoides | reverse complement strand
CGATGTAATCGACATAATCCGTTTGTCTGTCCTTGTTTGTCCCCTCTATGCATAGCCCCTTGTGGGCAGTAAAGAAATGAGAAACGTTAGCACGCAGGGCGAAATGCTTAGTGGTATTTCTTCTGCCGCTACGTTTTGAGTTCAAATTCCGCCGAGGTCGACTTTGCCTTTCATCCTTTCGGAGTCGATTTAATAAGTACCAGTCGAGCACCAGGGTCGATGTAATCGACTTATCATCTCTATGGAGATTGCTGGCCTTGTGCCAGAATTCGAAATCAATATTGGCGGCGGTGAACTGGCAGAATCGTTAGCACGCCGGGCGAAATGTTTAGCGGT
>NW_026307134.1:0-208 GCF_001194135.2 Octopus bimaculoides | reverse complement strand
TTTGAGAAACCAAATTTCTCAAGATTGGTATTTAAGCAGTTTGCTACATATCTCAGGACCCCAATAATTACTGGTATAAACGTGAACTTGTAATCTGGATAGAATAAATGCAGATTTCTCAATAGTCCAGCATAGGTGTTCTCTTTTTCACTTATCTTCAGCTGTATGTATGTATATATGTAGCTATATATATATATATATATATATA
>NW_026307133.1:0-395 GCF_001194135.2 Octopus bimaculoides | reverse complement strand
AGAGACCATAAGTCAGGGAGAAGATGCACTCGTATAACTGTTAGTAGAGTAGGTATATTCCCACATTCCCTTCCATATCGGCTACTTTTGATGAGCGTAATTATATAATTGGATTATCTTACACTCCATTGTATTTTTTGCGTGAAACTGATTGGTAAGACCAGCCGTGATGGATACTTAATACTATAAAATTCGGATTGTATATATATATATATCTATATATAAGCAATGTTAATTCTCTATATGAAGTATTAACAGTAACTGCACGATAAAGTGTAGTATATTGCCACTTAAGTGTGGCTGACCCCTAGGGGTGGATGTTACTGTTGCTTTTAGCCACACACACACACATATACACACACACACACACGGTACTACAAAAGCAGTGCGGATCC
>NW_026307132.1:0-429 GCF_001194135.2 Octopus bimaculoides | reverse complement strand
CATACATACATTAATACACACACACACACACACAAATATATATTATATATGTATATATTTATATATATATATATATAAATATATATATGTGCTTGTATGTATGTATGCAGGTGTGTACATATACATATTCATATAAATGCATATATATTATTTATCTATGTATACATGCATATATAAGCACACACACAATGTATACGTGTGTATATGTGTATGTGTGTTTGTTTGTGTGTGTGCTTGTATGTGTATATATAAGCATATGCATTATATATGTGTCTATACGAACATTATCTATCTATATAAATGTTTTTATATGTATTTGTATATATATGTATAAATGTGGCAACATATATATATATATATATACATATGTAAATGCATAAATGTGCGTGTATATATATATGTACCTTTATATATATACATACATACATA
>NW_026307131.1:0-203 GCF_001194135.2 Octopus bimaculoides | reverse complement strand
ATCCGTTTGATAAGAGGTTTGAACCTAAAGGTGTTGATGTTGTTATTGCTGCTTCTCCAATTGTTGTTGTTGTTGTTCTTATAGCAGTAGTAGCGGCAAAGACAGAGATCTTAGTAAAGGTTGATGAGTTTATTGACACCCCCTGCAGCAGCAGCAGTAGTAGTAGTAGTAGGTGATAATGGTGGTAATAGTAATAGCAATGT
>NW_026307130.1:0-975 GCF_001194135.2 Octopus bimaculoides | reverse complement strand
ATATATATGGTGTTATCGATATCGTGTATTGTTTTCATATTATACATTTTTTTAAATTTTCGGACTTCTGTTGGTCTGATAGTTCGCTTAGTTTCCAGTTAAGGATGTTGTAGCTGTAGCTTATAACTGGGACAGCTAAAGTGTTGATACCCATTATCTTGTTTTTAGCATTGAGCTCTGTTTTTAGTATTGATCTAACTCGTCTATAGTACTCTTTCTTTATTTTTTCTTTCATTTGTGTATGTTGTATCCTATCTAGTTCATTGACTCCTAAATACTTGCATGGTTGGCTTCCGTCTAGTTCTCTTATTTCATTGGCTTTATCTAGTGTCATATTGCTACTTTTAATTAATTTTCCTCTTTTCGGGGTTGCTTTGGCACATTTTTCTAATCCGAAATTCATATTTATTTCCTTGGTAAAGCCGTGTACTGTCTGTAGTAGTGTTTCTAGCTCTTTGTCCTTTTTAGCGTATAATTTTAGGTCATCCATATATAGAAGGTGGCTGACTGTTTTCCCATAGCATTTGTAACCGCA
Source organism: Octopus bimaculoides (assembly GCF_001194135.2). Lineage (NCBI taxonomy): Eukaryota > Metazoa > Mollusca > Cephalopoda > Octopoda > Octopodidae > Octopus > Octopus bimaculoides. The sequence goes on along the minus strand of NW_026307130.1, from coordinate 440 downwards.
TCCAGTTCTATTTAGCAATTCTGTTAAAGGTGTAAGTGCCAAGCAGAACAGGAGTGGAATATACCTCTTCTAATGGGGATGGCTTTCGTTTTCACAAGTCCCTCTTTTGTTTGGAGCTGAAGCACTGTCTGCCATTTGTTCATTGAGTGCCGTATGCATTTTATAATAATTGGTGCCACCTTATTTATGGCTAGTGTTTCCAGAATCCACGTGTGGGGAACACTGTCGAAAGCCTTTTGGTAGTCCACCCAGGCCATACTGAGGCCTTTCTTCTTTCTGCGGCTGTCTTCAGTTATGGCTTTATTGATCAATAATTGATCTTTACAGCCGTATGAACCCTTGCAGCATCCCTTCTTCTCTTTTGGAAACAGGTTGTTATTTTCCAGGTGCTTACTCTATCTCTGCGATATTATTGCAGTAAAGGCTTTGTAGATCGTAGG
>NW_026307129.1:0-208 GCF_001194135.2 Octopus bimaculoides | reverse complement strand
GATAGATAGATAGATAGATAGATAGATAGATATGCGTATATATGTATAATATATATATATAATGTTTGGGAGGTTCGTCTGTGTGTGTTTATGTGTATGTATTCATGTGTCTAAGTATTAGCGAAGTAGGTAGATAGATGCACAGAAAGACAGATCTAAAGATAAATAAATATGTAAATATGTAGATGACTACTTAGACAGGTAGATG
>NW_026307128.1:0-224 GCF_001194135.2 Octopus bimaculoides | reverse complement strand
ACACATACACACACACACATAATATATATTCATATATATGCACATGTGTATGTATGTATATATATATACACACATAATATATATCCATACATATATATAAATATATATGTATGTGTGTATGTATATAAATGTAAGCGTATATGTGTCTGTATATATATATACATACACATAGACGTACAAGTGCACAGTGAGAGACACAGAGAGATGTAGGCATACACATACAG
>NW_026307127.1:0-213 GCF_001194135.2 Octopus bimaculoides | reverse complement strand
TGTATGGATGTATGGATGGATGGATGGATGGAGGGATGGATGGATGGATGTATACCATTATTCAGTTTATTTCAACATTTCTTGCAGATAGAGAAAGGACAGGTTTCAACATCAACAACAGGGTATTTTTCTTTGTTTGTTTGTTTGTATGTATGTCTGTCGGTCTGTATGTATGTATGTATGTATGTATGTGCAGATTTGTATGTTTTATGT
>NW_026307126.1:0-211 GCF_001194135.2 Octopus bimaculoides | reverse complement strand
ATTGATTCTAGAACGTCTATGCTGATGAGAACACGGATGTTGTTACGTACAGATATTGTTATGTAAGTAAAACGTTAATGTTCGAAACTGCAGTCCATAGAAAATTCTTTATTCTGTATATTTCTCATTTTGTCCTTTTCTGGTGTTTTTGCAAAATTTTACTGGAGAACATTATTTTTCTTTGTGGTTGGGTTGTTGATGACCTCTTTCT
>NW_026307125.1:0-469 GCF_001194135.2 Octopus bimaculoides | reverse complement strand
GGTCTCAGTCAGAAGTCATCGCCTCGGTGAGGCCCAATGTTCGAAGGTTTGTCTCACCACCTCATCCCGATCGTATTGAATAAGGCACTATGGTTTTTTCACAATAAGGCTGGGCTTACTAGAGAAGAAATTAAAGCGATATTAGCTGCTAGGAAGTCCTTTATTAGCTTTAATGATAGAGTATGGATACGTAAGGATACACCGGATGCTTTCGATGTCCCCATGGGTAGTTCTGACTCAGCACAAATAGCTGATATGGTGGGTTCTTTAATTCTTTATGAATTGAATGATCAATTTCCTATGATTAGGAGGGTCTATATAGGGATGACTGCCTTCTATATATTAGGAATAGCTCCAACCAACAATTACAGTGAATAAAAGGTAGATTGGCTAGATTTTTTCGTAGAATGGGGATGAAAATCATTTATGAAGACGATATTTCTGTAGCAAATTTCTTGGATGTGACATT
>NW_026307124.1:0-666 GCF_001194135.2 Octopus bimaculoides | reverse complement strand
ATATATATATATACAAAGACATATATACAAATACATATATACCCATAATATAATATGATAATAATAATGATAATAATAATATATACACATACACACACAGATATATATATATACATATATATATACACACACACACATCTATTTATTTACATATATATACACACACATATATATAAATATCATATATATACGTGCCAACCTGTTTGGGAAATGTAAATTGTCTAACACATACACTGATTGTATTTCGTCTACTTTGGGTTGATAATGTTGTTCCTGGTGTTAAAAGTCTCAGAATTGAATAAAAGGATTCGTGCTGGGTAGAAAGGAAATCGAAAATTTATTTATTTCGCCATGCGAACGTAGAGCGGTGTGAGATATATAAAACTGCTTGATGCGTAAATCTAACACCTGCCGTCTGCAAAACACATAAAAAATGGTTGTTTCAGAATAGAGGATTGTAAGAGGCTTGAAAGGGAGAAAGATGGTATAAATCTTTTATCTAATGTTTAAAATTTTATCTTTTACTTGTTTCAGTCATTGGACTGCAGCCGCGCTGGGCCACCGCCTTCAGGGGTCTAGGCGAAGAAATCGACTCTAGTATTTCTTTTTTAGCTTGGTCCTTATTGTAATGTTTTCTTTTTTTTTTTCTTTTTTTCACTTTTTGCC
>NW_026307123.1:0-288 GCF_001194135.2 Octopus bimaculoides | reverse complement strand
GGGTATCATTCGGTATTCTGGGAATGCAATCTGCTGTCGATGCAGAGTGCTTCTGCGTCTGAGCAATAATCCTGTGGACCCTATGTAGTTTTCGTGGCAGCTCAAGCATCTTATGACATAAATAAGGTTTTCTGAGGCACACGTAAAATCAGATTTGATTTTGATTTTTGTCCCTCTTTGAAAAGGAATTCTGAACCTTCTAGAAGGTTTGGACATGTTGCGCAATTCGGTCGACCATATTTTTTCACTTTTGCATCTGTTATTTTAGAAAATAATTTTGCCTTTGTG
>NW_026307122.1:0-643 GCF_001194135.2 Octopus bimaculoides | reverse complement strand
ATATATATATATATATATATATATATAGTTACATACTGAATTTTTTTGTTGTCTTTCTTGTATGGTTTATAGATACTTGATTCCAAGTCGAGGGTAACACCTTGGAAGTTCAATTACTTTAGTTGTGTTTTTACTGTGATTGATAAGCGCATGTTTTTGAAACGTTGTTGTAGATCCTTCCTAAATTCATCAGTTTTTTTTAAGGATTGTATTTTCTTAGTAAGAGAAGACGATTGTCTCTATACAGACTTGAGATGGATGGAAATTTGTTGTGTAAGTTTTCTAATATGTAAAGAGCCATGATGTTGCTTATTTCTGGTGAGTCCTTTGATCCCATACTTACATCAAATGGTTCTTTAGTGTTTTTCTTAATCTATTGTTGCAGCAGAGGAGCGATTTCCTTGCTTGTAGTATTGTTTCTATTCGGTGTCGTTCATTGTGGTTATGGTCTTAGCTAAGTTCAAAGCAGCTATAAGGATAGGTTTTAATTACGCGTTATAGTCTTTTGTGTCAAACTGAAAGACATGGCATTCGTTTTGCTTGGGATTTTGTTGAACCAATCTATTACTTCGTAATGTTGATTTTCTTTTTATTTTGGGAAAGGATAACTTTAATGTATCACATCATATATATATACATATAT
>NW_026307121.1:0-355 GCF_001194135.2 Octopus bimaculoides | reverse complement strand
GTTATTTTTTGTATATTCTCCCATATATATATATATATATATATATATGCCTTTATGTCTGTATGAATATATTTATGTATGTATGTTTGTAAGTATATCAATATATATACAGGCCCATGCATATATAAAGACTTGTTTCAATGCATGGTCACACACATATCTCCATTACGTTCGTATTAAACTTCCTGAAAGCACACAATTTTGTCTCATATGATGGAGATGACAACTTTGACAAGGTCGAAAGTTTTGACAAGCCGAGTTTCCAGGCAATCTCCTTACCAAACGCTTCGTGAACACTCCAACTAAAATGAGACAATAACCGAATCGGATAGCATATATATATATATATATATAT
>NW_026307120.1:0-1394 GCF_001194135.2 Octopus bimaculoides | reverse complement strand
TTCTGATCCTTTCCCTCATCACTGAGTGCTTGATATTGTCCCCTTCAATATTATTATTAATCAGGTCACTGTCATATGGCGTAGTTGTTAAGAGGCGGGCTACTAACCCCAAGATTACGAGTTCGATTCCCGGCAGTGGAAAGGGGGAAGAAAACGAGTCACCCTGGAATATTCCTCTTCTAACGGAGATGGCTTTGGTTTGGAGCTATAGCACTGTCTGCCATTTATTCATGGAATGTTTTATATATTTCATGATTATTGGTGCTACCTTGTTCATGGCTAGTATTTCTAGGATTCATGTGTGGAGAAGACTATCAAAAGCCTTTCGGTAATCAATCCCAGCCATACCTAGTCCGTTTTTATTTGGCGGTTGTCTTCCGTTATGGCTTTATTGATCAGTAGCTGATCTTTACAGCCGTATGGGCCCTTGCAGCATCTCTTCTGCTCTTCCTGAAGCAGTTCTTTTTCTTCCAGTTGTTTGATCGTTTTCTGCGATATTAATGCAGCAAAGGCACTGTAAATTGTAGGGAGACAAGTTATCGTTCTTTAATATTGTGGGTTTGTCGTTTCAGTGGATTTTGGAATTAGGATAGTTTTCTCGTCTGGGAGCCACTCAGACATTGTCTCTGGTTCTGCTCTCGGTTTGTTGTCTTTCGTTGTTTACTTCGTATTTGTTGGACATGTTACGTCTGTCTTCGTATTTTACGATCCCAGTGCTTATGATATTATTTCGCATTGCTGTGTGCCTACTACCTGTGTTTTTCCTGATACATTTTTCCTTTTAAGTGTTCTATTTCTATTTCTGTTATTTTTTTGTTTTGTTTTGAGAATATATCTCCGTATGTTAGCTAGTTTATTAGGGTTCATTGCTGTATCCAAATCTTTATATAGGATATTTCGCTTGCAGATCTCATATGTATATATCATTGTGCTTTCGTTCTGTGAGCAGAGTACTGTTGTCAAAGAAGCGTGTAGGATTGAAATATATTCCTCACGTATCAATTTATGCTTTTTTGATTTTATTTGCAGGACATAAGGAATAATGTCCACCTGTTTATTCTGTAGGGTAACGGTCCGTTGACTTCCGGTGTTAAAGGGTTTTGCACGCGTGGTTTTTCCTACTCTTTGTATAACAACTTTCAAGTACTTACTTCACGGGTGTCATTTAATTAATTTTTTTTAATGCATGGTGGTTGGAGACGGAGATGTTGATTGGATCGTAATGTGGCGAGCGTGTTTACATGTGTTGTGCGAGTGGCGGAGATGATACACAGTTAAAATACATCGTTTCGTTTGGGAAATAGACATAAATTTGAATGAGTATTACTTACTCGGATATAGGCCAACACTTTGTCAGTTATTTTAGACTCCATTTGTTGTCTTTATTTCCGATG
>NW_026307119.1:0-440 GCF_001194135.2 Octopus bimaculoides | reverse complement strand
CATAAACAAATACAGCTCAATCAAACAAGTAATATCAAAACTTCACTATTACAGACGTGGGTAACATGCGGCCCACGAAACTCAGAATAGCAAGCCATACGAAAAATTACTTTGAGTCCCTTTACTAGTACGACGCGTCGGATGATGGATGATGTCTCGTGCAGCGTACTTCTCGTTGAAAGTTGCCTATGTCTGATCTATCATCTTTTATCTTTGACTCGTTTCAGTTCTTAGACTGCGGCCATGTTGGAGCACCACCTTGAGGAATTTTAGTCGAACTACTTATTTTTTAATTTTTTATAAAGCTAAGTACTTATTTACCGGACTGTTTTGCCGAGCCGCTAAGTTACCAGACGTAAGGACACCGACACTGGTTGTTAAACCGAGATGGGGGCCAGACACACACACACACGCACACACACACACACACACACACACAC
>NW_026307118.1:0-449 GCF_001194135.2 Octopus bimaculoides | reverse complement strand
ACGAACTATTTTCAGACGTTCTGGAAGACAGTTATCAGTTCGTCAACTGATGAAGATCTTAGACTTCAACAACAGCGCATAGCAGTCACTGAGGGAGATAGTATGACGCTGAAAAATACAGGGTTGGCCAAATATCACCTGACAGTAAATCAAAACCATATTTAATTCCAAGATTCATTTAGGTTTAACAAATGAATGAATTTAATAAAAGCATCTAAATATGAAACATCATGAAAACTGTTCAAGCTGAAGTCCTTTTTGAGCGACATATTTTTTCCATTCGAGTCAATACAGAATTACAGATAGTATTTATGGAATTTGTATATACTGTTGGGTGACTTTTGGCCAACCTTGTATATCATTCTATTTTTAATTGCTATAGATACATACGTGGAGACCCAATGGCCCAGTGGTTAGGGCAGCGGACTCGCGGTCATAGAATCGCGCTT
>NW_026307117.1:0-597 GCF_001194135.2 Octopus bimaculoides | reverse complement strand
TTGAAATAATCACCTTGCACAGCAAGAAACTGATCCCAGTATTCCTGCCACTTTTGGAATCTGGCTTGGAAGTTGTTTTCTATTAAGAATGTATTTTTGAGGATTTTTAACTGAACCATTAAGTACATTAACTATTTTTTTGTCATCGATCTCACTTTCATCAACAATTGAAAATACATTTTGATCAGCCAGATAGCTCTTGGAATTTTCAACCGTGTTTGCACTAACCATATCAACATATTTTCACATGTAGATTGAGATGGCAGTGACTTATTGATAGAATCAAAGAGACTTCTCAAACTTGGATTAGTGAGCAAAGGAACGTTGACCTCAAGAAACGCTTTGGTCACCATTGCACCCCAAGATTTATCATTTTCAGTAGATTCAAACAATTTGATAGATGACTATTCAATTTTAAGTTTTTTAAAGACAGTTTTAATGTTTTTTGTTTATTCTATGTGACTCAACGAAATGACTTTTATCACATTTGACATCAATGACACACAGTCTGCAATATACCTGGTTATTGTGAGTCAATACAAATTCCTTTGGTTTTGGTATCTGAGTTAAGAATAAGAAAATCATAATAATCAAAAT
>NW_026307116.1:0-407 GCF_001194135.2 Octopus bimaculoides | reverse complement strand
ATATATATATAAATATATATATATATATGCTTGCATATATGCACACATATATGACTAACAATATTTACATCTATGCTGTGGACTGGTACATGACATTTATAAAATTGTTTTACTGTATTTATTTAATCCAATTCTACAATTTCAACACTCTAATATATCTTGACATATTTCATATGCATACATATTCAGATAAACATTTCGAATTACAAATATATATACACACATACATATATATATATGCATCCATACATATATGTATATATATATTTACATATATGTATGTATATATATACATTTATGTATGTACATATATACATTTATGTATATATATATTTATGTATGTATATATATACATTTATGTATGTATATACATACATTTATGTATATGTGTATATGTATATATATAT
>NW_026307115.1:11139-12204 GCF_001194135.2 Octopus bimaculoides | reverse complement strand
ATGTATATATATGTTTGTATATATATGTATATATATGTTTGTATATATATATGTATATATATAGTTTGTATATATATAGTATGTATATATATGTATATATATAGTATGTAAATATATATATATATATATGTATTTATATATATACATATAGGGAGGGAGGGAGAGAGATTGAGTGAGAGGGTTAGATCAAGATATATGTATATACATTCATACACATACATACTTACGTACGAACTTACACACACACACACACACACACACACACACACACATATATATATACACGCACACCCACACACACATTTATACTTTCATTTATACATGTGTGTGTGTGTATGAATGTATGTATTTGTTTCTTATGCGTATTGTGTGTGTGTGTGTGTGTGTGTGTGTGTGTGTGTGTGTGTGTGTGTGTGCGCTTGCGTTGATTTCACTGGTTACCCATAAAGTTACGTCGATCTCTTTAATGGCCGCCTACATACATTCCAGCAGTCGGCCATTATTATTGTGACATCAGTCTATCTAGGTCGGCTGTTCAACTTGACTACATATTTTGGTCACAGTCACCTTTTTAACATGAAAGTAATGTCGGCAAAGAATAACTCCTTTCGCAAAGACGTTTCAAGCGTGAATTTCTTTCACTTGGCAAAATCTGTGTTGTAACTTTTTCTTTTCATTCCGTTTTTATATTTTTATTTTTATTCTCATTTTTCCCAGTTTTTTTTTCTTCTCACCTCTATTTCTATTGAAATCAGTTATTATTTCATTTAGTTATACATATATCATTATCGTTTGTAGTAGTAGGAGTAGCAGAAGCAGCAGCGTATCAGGCTTGCGCATTTGAAATTTTTTAATGAGCCCTTTTGTAACGAACACCTCGGGTGATTTGTATCTTTTTTTTTTTTTTTTTTTTTTTATGAGACAAGATGTTTCGGTGTGAAAATACGTGTGAATAGTCTCGCTCTCATTCTTTCTTTCTTTCTTTCTTTCTTTCTCCTTCTCTGTCTGTCTCTTCCTTTTTGTGCCTTTCTCCTTCTATGTGTGTGTGTGTGTGTGTGTGTGTGT
>NW_026307115.1:9457-10904 GCF_001194135.2 Octopus bimaculoides | reverse complement strand
TAAGTCAGTAAATAGTGGGGTTGTGTTAACCGCACGTGGAGATTTTCCTATATATATATATATATATATATATATTTAATTCATATACATATAAAACGATTTATAATGCCATCCGCAAAAAAGACTGTCCTGAAATAAACTTAGAAAATCCCTCTGTTATGGAATGCATTCATAAACACCAACTCAAGGAACGCTAGTAGAATATTCCCTTCAAAAGTTCTGTCAAATGTAAGCATAACAGTCCGGATATTGTTGTTTGGGACAGAGGGGCCAAAGGTACGTACCATCATAAAGGTCAGGTGCCCTGCAGATATAAATATCTCTTTGAAAATCAAAGAAGAAGAGGATATCTATGGACACTACTCCTCCCTTAGTAACTCTCTGTTTGGTTCCTCACCCTTAAAGTCAGAATTCTCCCAAACAGTTTACCAACCACACACAACAGACTTATACCCCTAAAATTTCCACACTCATATTTATCCCTTGTACAGTGGCACTATATAGGCACTACACCAGTCCTTTGGTACTCTTCCAGTTATATAACAAACATTCAATTCTACCATTCAATCACTGCCACTCCTCCCTTCTTGAGGCGTTCCACTCTACACCCATCTATGCCTGGCGCCTCCCGGTTTGCCATCTTCCGCAAGGATTCCCTCACCCCCTCCCTTCCAATTGCACCGTAGTTCCATTCTCCAACAACAGGCATTCTCCTCTCTCCTCCAGCCACTATACTTGCTTCCCTAACATCCTCCACATTAAACAGATCACCAAAATACTCTGCCCATCTCCTTTGTACATCCTCACTTCCTTTCACCAAATTTCCATTTCCATCCTTCACCCAAATGTTGCGATATAAGTAATGACCGACAATTCTGGTTAAACCAACACCTTGTCTCTCATTAAACAGCTTTTAAACCCATTTCAGGAGTTATTATAGAATCAAATTTCAGATTAAGTCTTATCCCTGGTCGAATTTATGTGAGTAGCGGGTTACTGCATTTAACCTTAGCTACCAACATATTTTCGCCAGTCTTTCAAATGCTTAGAACCCTCCTGATAATCCTTGCTGTCCCTAAGAGGCAAACTTTCTGTTTATTATTATTATTATTGTTCAGTAGTTTTATTTTTATAACGTGCTTTCACTTCACTACCGAGCGCAGCTCTGTGTTCCTTGGGTATGTGCTGTGGTTTGCTGTGGTGCTCTTATGGTTACTGTATTGAAAGTGTTTTGCATAGGATGTGTGCAGTACCCAGTAGTGCAATTTTCTGTATGTTATATATATTTGTAAGTCCTGGTGTTTTTGTTATGTATTTTGTCTGAATATTTTTTATTATACCTAAGGCACCTACTATGATAGGTATTGTTTCTGTTTTTAGATTCCACATTCGAGTTACCTCTATTTCCAGGTCTTTGTATTTTGAAAGTTTTTCCATTTTTTTTTTA
>NW_026307115.1:8629-9447 GCF_001194135.2 Octopus bimaculoides | reverse complement strand
TGCTGTGGTGCTCTTATGGTTACTGTATTGAAAGTGTTTTGCATAGGATGTGTGCAGTACCCAGTAGTGCAATTTTCTGTATGTTATATATATTTGTAAGTCCTGGTGTTTTTGTTATGTATTTTGTCTGAATATTTTTTATTATACCTAAGGCACCTACTATGATAGGTATTGTTTCTGTTTTTAGATTCCACATTCGAGTTACCTCTATTTCCAGGTCTTTGTATTTTGAAAGTTTTTCCATTTTTTTTTTAGGGAAACGTTGTCATCTGCTGGTATTGATACATCAATTAGAAAGCATTTTTTTCCTTCATGATCTTTGACAACTACTGGTGTACCCTTATCAGACGGGTAGTCATGATGGGTATAATGGGCTTCGTATATTTTACCCCAGTTTTACTTTGATGGCATGCACTACTCTCTCATTCAATGATAATGATGATGATGATGATGATTTCAAATTTTGCCACAAGGGCAGTAATTTTGGTGAAGGGGATGAGTCAATTACATCGACCCCAGTGTCCAACTGGTACTTATTTTATTGATCCCCAAAAGGTTGAAAGTTAAAGTTGACCTTGGCGGAATTTGAACTCAGAACTTAGGCGCAGACGAAACCCCGCTAAGCATTTCGCCCGGTATGGTGGTGGTTGTTCAAGTGGTGGAGTCGGTGGCCATGGACGTAGTGACAACAGTGGCGGCGGTGGCCGAGATGGTGGCGGTGGCCGAGATGGTGGCGGTGGCCGAGATGGTGGCGGTGGCCGAGATGGTGGCGGAGGTTGTAGCTTTAAATAGATAAACCAGAATACTCTCACGAACAC
>NW_026307115.1:1013-8611 GCF_001194135.2 Octopus bimaculoides | reverse complement strand
GGTGATTGTGACAAACAAGGCATGCAGCAGAAGGAGGTGGGGGGTAGATGCTGGAGAGAATTGAGAAGTGGGAGGAGTCAGCTGTAATGACTTCTCTCCCCCCCCCCATTCTTTCCTCGTCTCCTCCCACCGTCGTCACCCATCACCTGACGTATTCACTGATTAACCAAGCTGTTACTGACAGTAGTGCCACCTGTATACAGACAGCCAGGCGTGCATACATATCTCTTTTATCTTTTACTTGTTTCAGTCATTAGACTGCGGCCATGCTGGAGCACTGGAACATTTTTAGTCAAATGAATCGACTTCAGTGCTCACTATTTTAAAACTGTTGCTCATTTTAGTGGTCTTCTTCGCCGAACCGCTAAGTAACGACGCCGCCGTAAACACGCCATCACCCGCTGTCAAGTGGTGATGGGGACCAAACTCACACACACACACACACACACACACACACACACACACACACACACACACACACACACACACACACACAACGAGCTTATTTCGGTTTCCCTCTACCAAATCCACTCACAAGTCTTTGGTGGGCCTGAGGATATAGTTGAAGATACTTTCCCAAGGTACCATACAGTGGGACTGAACCCCGAACCATGTTGGTGGGAAGCAAGCGTCTTAACACACAGCTACGCTATACACGGTTTAAATTTGAGCTACTCTTAGTTTCATGCACTGAAAATACAACCGTTTGGACAAGCTTGTATAGCGTGCTGCGTGTTTCCAAATAATCACTAGACTGTAAATTACAGCATGGCTCTCGGAATACTATGCGTCTGCGTCTGCGCGTGTGTGTGTGTGTGTGGCGGGGTTGGGGGAGGTTATTGCTATAACTTATAAGAAATAAAATATAAATTAAAAAACATGCAAGGCATATGTGAATAGTATATTCTATACTTTATACAGTTCGAGAAGGACTGAGATGCGTGGGACTTCGATGTATCAGTCTCCCCTGACACAATAAATTATTATTATTATTATTATTATTATTATTATTATTATTATTATTATTATTGCCTTTGCACAGCTTCTAACGCTGGAGATCTACTACAGTGTCAGCTGTTCACTCCCAGTGAACTAAGGTAACACCTCTTATTTTTCGAGCACCTTCCGGAGTATTCGAGCGGTTCCAAGCAGTGCTGTTTTCCCAAACAATTTTTCCAACATTAAAGTACATCAGTAGCGTTTGTTTCTTGTCTTTTAATTGCACTGCACGAGTTTCTGCATCCAGGTTTCACTTCATGGTTCCAGGTTGTGTGGGAATTTAGAGCTAATGTTGTTTAAATCGATCTTTCCAGCATTAAATTATCTCAGTTGCGTTTGTTTGTAAGCAACCATTTTTATCTTTTATTGCATTGTATTATTATTTTTTTAAAGATTTCCCTCCATTTCACAGACTGACTTTAAAGACTGACTATTATTATTCTTCAAGTCAGTTCTATCATGTCTTCTAGGAGTTTTTATTTTATATTTATCTTTTCGTACTTTAATTACAGGTTTGACTGCATTGTTTCGTTTTATCAGCTTTCATAAAATTGTTTGCTTTGTTTAACGTTAGACAAACTCTTCTGGGTTGCTTTTGTCCTCAGATGGTCTCTTTTTCTGATGGGTGGTCCGTCACATGCTCTCCAGTTTTCAAAACAAAGATTTCCTCAGTTATTATGTCATCCGTCTGGAACAAGAAGTAAAAGTGTAACATTGCGTCATATATCTACGTTTTAAACGTTTGAACTACGTTTTTAGCGGGATCTGTCACTTTGATATCTGGCACAGAAACAAACACAATGGAAGTCGAATTAGTCACAAAGTTAGTATTTCACGGCACTATAGTACCGAGTTGATCAATGATTCGAGGGGCCTCATTTGCATATACATACATACATACATGCATACATACCCACAGATTATATATATATATATATATATATATGATGCACACGCATTATGCATACATATACATACACATTTGTACGAGGTGCATTCAGAAAGTATCCGACCTAATGCTGCATGGGCAAAGCTAATGCTGCATGGACAAAATTATTTGATCGGGAGATAACACCACTCTCCCTGCGCATGCGTGATAACTTTCGCGCCGGCGGCAGGCTACATCAGTTGCTATGTGTTACGCTCAGAGTACAGGTGTGTAATGCGCGCTCGTGGGATTACAGGTGTTCAGTGTTCGCTCGTCAAGCGAACGAATCTAACAGAGACAATAAAGCCGTGTCCCATCATCAGTGATGGTGCTCATCATGAAGTGGTGGTTTGCAGTCCAGCATCCGATTTCTATGAGGAGTTGCTACTGATTCTTCACCAGTACCTTGCTGACGAATTTTACCGATACTCTCCGCATGCACAAATCCTCCATTAAAATGGAATGCATTGATTCTTTGCTTATTCCCGTTTCGTGACTAACTTCCTGGATTGTTACACAACAATCTTCTGTGATTATTCACTGAGCCTTCTCAATTGGCTTTACGTTTCGGCTTGTGGATGGCCAGCCTGAGCATGCCTCGATCGCCACTGTGGCCAAGTCTGAAGCCGTTGTGCCACTCATTCCTCCGAGTTCTACCCATGCTATCATTGCCAAAGGATTCTGAATCTTCTGGATGATTTGTGCTTGAGTTTCGCTAAACTTTTGGCAAGACTTGATGCAATAACCTCTGCTCGATGAGTTTGGTGAAAATGAAAATCCGATGAGCGCACACCACACGTCTGTAGACTAGGCGTAACAGCCGGGAACTGATGCGGCGGCTTACCGGTGAAACATTGTTCACGCATGCGCAGGAAGAGAGGCATCACCTCCTATCCAAAGGATTGCGTCCACGTGGCATGAGTTCCGCGGGAAAGATTAAAGTCGAACGCTTTTTGAATGCACCTCGTGTGTATGTGTATATATATATATATATATGCATATATGTGTGTATGTATGTATATATATGCATATATGTGTGTATGTATGTATATATATATATATATATATATAGAGAGAGAGAGATATATAGATAGATAGTAATTATTTATATATTTATGTGAGTGAGTGAGTGTGTGCGTCTCTCACTCTCTCTCTCTTTCTCTCTCTCTCTATATATATGCGCGTGGTTTGTCAACTTGTATATGACACATATTGAAATGTAGAAAATGTTTTTTTGCTTGAACCTCCAATAAACTAATTGGCTACATCTGTGACAGAGTTAGGCAATAAGTTGTTTAACCAATCATTTTATTACTTGATCAATCAATGAATAAAGAGACAAAAGTAAACAAAAACAAGACCCCCAGCGATTGTAAATTGCGTGCTTGTCTACTAAGGAAGCTCACCCCTCCTACTTCACCTCTAGTGACCTGTTAGCATTTAGAGATTCAACGCCATATTTAGGTCAGTGTGAACACGATGAAAATCCATATGTTGTAGCAGGATGCTAAAAGAGGGAGAATAAGAGAAATAAAAATAAAAAAACAAAGAAATATCGAAACAAAATGGCTGTGCATTAATATTTAGGAACAAGGCTTGCGGTCATTTTAGTTTGCCTTCTTTTTGAAAATTTTTATCATTACTTTTCTCTTACAACAACTAACACTAAAACCGCACATCAGGGAGATATTACATTCACTCAAGTGTTAAAGGGTTAGATTGTATAATTGATGAACTGGTGGTTACTTGTTATTTTAATGTTTTGCGTTCGATTCTCATTAAAGACAAATTAATATTTTAGTCTTCCTTTTTTCCTTCATTGGTCGATAAATTATGAATACTATTTCTACAGTAAATCACATACGATATAAACTGCATCGGGTTTGTGGATTTGCTGACAACGCCGGACGTTCAATGGGTTTTATAACCTCTGCTTAGATTCGTTTTGATTAGATTTGTCCAGGTCATTGAAAGAGCAGCAGCAGCAGCAGTATTAGTATTAGTTATATTAGTAGTAGTAGTAGTAGTAGTCAAAGCTAAACGAGGCTGTCCATCATTACTAGTATTGTGGAATCAGTACAGCATTCGATGAAGTGACATACGGTATTTACTTATGTCTCTTTACTTCCCGTGTTCGAATCCAGCCGAAATCCACTCAGCTTTTCACTTTTTCGAGGTCAATAAATAAGTACCAGTTGAACAGTGGGGTCGATGTAATCAACTAGGCCTCGATCCTGAGCAGATGTGTGCGGCATTTCAGCAGTATTCCATCCAACTGTTTGGAACGAATGGTAGTCCTGAATGCAGGATGGACTTCAGTGACCTAGACGGCATGTCAGGATTCTCGGTGGAGCGTTGCATAATGCGGATACCAGCCGCGGAAATAAGGGATGCAATAATGGGTTGCATGGGGAGCAAATCGCCTGGTTTGGAAAGTCTGCCCCACCAGCTTTGTTTTGATAGGCCATCAAACAAGTTTGGTGGCCTATCAGCAGACATCTACAGCAAGTGGTAGAAAATCAGGGGAATTCCTAATTCGGTGAGTCGAGGAGCGGTGACACTGCTAAGAAAGGACTCAAACAAAAGGGATGGAATCGAAAATTTTAGGTCCATAATGCTGCTGAATATAGACTTCAAAATTATGGCCAAGGTGTTAGCAAAGAGGTTGTCGTCGAGGAACTGGTTGGTGATGCGCTATGCCAAACATCAACCTCCATCTCAAGCGATACTTCATAGACAGAGTGAGCAAAGAAGCTTGCATGGATCAGTTTCAAACTCGCAATAGGATCGACCACCAATACTTGTTGGTCGGTTTCGGTCTCGTTTTCCGTGGCTGCATCGCTGCAATGTACAGCGACATCTGCTCGATTGTTCGGGTAAATGGTTACCTCTTGGAACCATTCATCATCCTGCGTCCGGTCCTTCAAGGATGTTAGCTCTTATCTCTTATGTATGTACTTGTTCTAGAGTCACTCCTGCGGGGATTAGAAGCGTTGAGAGACATCCTGCGAGAACTAGGACGCTGGAGAATCGTGTCGATATACGCAGACGGCGTCACCGTCATTATGTCGAACACCAGACACATAAACATGGCCCTGCTCTAAAAGAATACGAGGCGGTGACACAGGCGAAAATTAACAAAGTCAGTGGGCCTGCAAATGTGGCACCTGAAGAGGCAGGTCAGTGCCGTCCAATAACGTGGTAGGACACGGGATGAAGGGACCGATTATATTGCTCGGAGTCTGATTTGTGTCAGATCTTCAGGTGGAAAAAAACTGGGAGGGGCTGACGAGCAGAGTGGCCAATCTCACCCAGAAATGCGCTGAGAGAATGCTATTCCTGAAAGGCCAGGCAGAGGTGGCGAATGCTTACATCGCCTCCGTCATGTATTAGCGCGTGAGCGTCGTGCCTGGTCCCAGTTTACATCTGACTAAATTGAAGCGCCTACTACTCTTCTGCTTTCTGTGGAAGGGATGCGTTCCACTCATTAGACGCTTCATTTGCTATCAACACCCGCTGAATGGAAGGCTTGACATGCCGTGGCTTCTGATGCGCTGAGGCTGCGACATCTCCATGGCTTCCTAGACGTTGAGCAGGTGTGGTCGCCATTTGTCAGACAGGATTTTCCACTGCTCGTCTCTTTGTCAGTCCTGGATCAAACGTAGACCGGCACCTACAGTGTCGTCAGGAGCTCACAATTGTCTGTCAGTCGAGCAGTCGAGGAAAGTATCACTCGGGCGTTCTATAGAGGTTCAGTGCGACGACATTGTTGGGGATACACACTGGGCGTCGTCGAGAATGTTTCTACTGCTGTTGCTATTATTACCTCTTTCCATGTTTGTTGGAGGCTGATTGCGGAAACCAATTTCGCCTTCAGTACTACCTCCCACTATCCTCTCTTCTCCGTTTGGCAAACAAGATTCCACCGTTGAATATTTCATACAATCTTTCGAAAAGGAAGACTTTCTTTTCGACATTTTACCCCAGGAGCAGATGACCATGACTTTTGCTCAGACTCTTATGGTCTGCTCAAGTTAATTACTCCCTTTATAACAAAAGGGAAACAAAACTAGATTTATACCTATGAAAACAACTGGATAACTCACGGAGCGCTTGTGGCACTTTGTAGTCCTTGCGATAAGCAATAACAATAATAACAGCAATAATATCAACAACAAATTCAAAATATACGGAAAAAAAAGAACAAATTTAAGGTTTGGCTTTTTTTTTTTATTCATTTAAAAGATTTTCAAATAAAATATTTGTAAGTTGACAAAGAACTGCTTTTACGTCTCTGAGGTGAAACAGGTGAAAGAGAGCAAACAATCAAGGTAAAAAGAGAAAATAAAGGTTCGAGATTTTTGGCGGACTGTTGCACTTTGTTTCAGAGTTTGCCAGGCGTGACCACCTCGTTTTAAACAAGTTTTACTGAATCTGTTTAATTTACACAGTGAAAGGAACATTGCACATCTTTAGTGACACCGCCCGCCTTTCTACCCACCCACACGAAACCTATTTACACCGACGTCACTAGCACTACCACCACCACCACCTTACCTACAAACAATAGCTCTCGAAGGACAACGACTACCACCTTCATTACACATACACACACACACGCAAGTATACATACATATATACATATGCACACATTCATACAAAAATATTTATACATTACTTATAGGAATAGATTCATATATCTGTGACCTCTCGACATGTGTGCGTGTATAAATATATATATATATATATATATATATGAATGTATGTATGTATGTATAATTAATATAAACAATAATTAACAATGTTTCACCAAAAAAGGAGGATTACAAATGTCAATTCTTGATCGGCGCTTTTCGGACGATTATGGTCCCTCTGCTATATATGTCTTCAATCATGTGCGTTAAGTACAACATTCGAGCAGTTTAGCTCTTATTTCTAGCAATGTAGGTGTTTTCTAACACTCTAGTCACGTTTAGTGACATTTGTTATATATATATATAGTCTGATCATGATATTGTGATCTGTCCTTTGACTTTTTGACAGAGAAAGTTAAGCAGAGAATATGCCTCAAATTTTGTCAAAAGCTTGACGTTACCTGCTCAGAGGGCTACACAAAGTTTCCAAAACGTTTTCATCGTTCTCGACTCAATCAAGGAAATCTTGTTCAACTGAAACCCGAGTATCTTTTGGATCAGCTGAAAGCAGTTTTGGCAGACACGTGTCTCAAACCCGAATCTTCAGTGAACCGTAATTAATCTGCACATCTTCTGATAACTCACGGATGGTGATTAGACGATTTCCCCTTACAGCTGCACGCACATCGATGTTTTTTCTCAGTTCTGCTGGTTGCGGGTCTACCAGAACGTTCTTCAATATCGAATTTTTTCGGCCATCTTAGAAACGTCTGACCTACTCGTACACATGTGTGCTGCTCCTGCACTCCTCTCCATACACTTTCTTTAACTTTGCGTAGGCCTCTGAGCAGGTATCGCTTTGACAACTTTCTCTGTCATGGTCAATGCGACGATCACACGCTACACACCTTTCTTCTAAGCACTGCTGTAAACAGCAGAAGTGAACTAGAACGTTAAAACTGTCAAGCGGCTTCACTCTACGTACTTTAGCTTCGTTACTATGGCAACAATCTGGATACTTATTGATCAGACCTCGT
>NW_026307114.1:0-378 GCF_001194135.2 Octopus bimaculoides | reverse complement strand
ATGCGTACAAAAAACATGTATGCGTACAAAAAACATGTATGCAATAGGTGCACGTACGTGTGTGTATGTGTGTTGCCAATATATATATATATATATATACTTGAGACTTAGTTGTGATCTAAACATATCCGCTTCTGACACAGAGGATCGGGAGCCCTTTTGAGCATTCTATTTTCCTTGCTGGAAGGGTTCCCATCCCATGGTCAAAGGTTAGATGATGGGGGTGGTGTTTTCAAAGGTCTGGCATGTGCAGCCTGATCATCTCTGCCGATCAAACTCCCAACCCATGCGCTCCCGTCGCGACACTGATTCTGCAGAACTGGGCTGAGTGTGAAAACCAACTTTAAAGTATAAATATAAATGTTTTTGAATCAGCAA
>NW_026307113.1:0-282 GCF_001194135.2 Octopus bimaculoides | reverse complement strand
AGATTTACACCTCAGTGATTTAAAAAAAACATTTATCTCTTCACTGTCTTCAAACTCAATCATGCGGCAACCAATTCTAACCTCTTTAGTGTTATAGAGAGACAAGAAAAGCTTCGTTGAGTTCGGTTGTTATTTTTTTCACAATTTACTTTCTCAGACATGATGCTTTTTTGCTTCTTTTAATTAATGACAGCTATGTGAAATAACGCCTATAGAATAATGTTAATGTACAGATGTGGAGGCGCAATGGCCCAGTGGTTAGGGCAGCGAACTCGCGGTCAT
>NW_026307112.1:0-544 GCF_001194135.2 Octopus bimaculoides | reverse complement strand
GGAGAGAGAGATGTGTGTGCCCCATTTTCCTCTGTAACTCTGTCAATACATTCGCAAAACAAAAACGTACGAGTAATGTAGTAATGCTAATAAGTTAATGTATAACCATTTAACAGAAATCTTTATAATTCCACAACTAATTTCATCCTAACGTATACACAATCATAATGGATTCTTTCTTCCCTTCTACCGTAATTAATTCTGTATCACTTTATACCTCGGTAAATACTCTTTTAGATCTATAACAGCCAAACGTCATTAGGCTGGTATATTACAAAACCAATTTTATACTAATTAACACCGATAACTTAATATAACACCCATTTATTAATTGAATAGTATTATTATGAAATGAGGTCCTCGTGAAAAGTATTAATATCATATCCACTGGATGTCAAAAGCTGGAAGGAAATGTTAGGGATGTGGTGCAACCTGCTGTCAAAGGTTGCTGTGTGTTGAATATATTAAGAATTTCCACACATTCAAACGCACATACACACATACGCGCAGACGCATATATATATATATATATATATATATATAT
>NW_026307111.1:0-302 GCF_001194135.2 Octopus bimaculoides | reverse complement strand
GTAGTAGTAGTAGTAGTAGTAGTAGTAGTAGTAGTAGTAGTAGTCCCAGCCGAAGAAGTTGATTTTACATTAAATTCTATCTATATTTTTTTCTATTATTAGCACATTTCCATCGTCTCTGTATATTTGTTATAGCTCATTCATGAAGTAAAAATGCTAAGATATGTGTATATAGGTATGTCTGTCTGTCCGTATGTATGTATGTATAATTATATGTAAGTATGCATGCATGCACGCATGTATGTATGTATCTATGTTTGTATGTATGTATTATGTATGTATGTATGCATGGATGTATGGAT
>NW_026307110.1:0-442 GCF_001194135.2 Octopus bimaculoides | reverse complement strand
TGTATATGTGTATGTGTGTGTATATGTTTGTGTGTCTGTGTTTGTCCCCCACTCCCCCCAACATCGCTTGACAATCGATGCTGGTGTGTTAACGTCCCCGCAACTTAGCGGTTCGGCAAAAGAGACCGATAGAATAAAGTACTAGGCTTACAAAGAATAAGTCCTGGGGTCGATTTGCTCGACTAAAGGCGGTGCTCCAGCATGGCCACAGTCAAATGACTGAAACGAGTAAAAGAGTAAAAGAGAGTAAGAGAGTTCGTAAATGAGAATCATATATTCTCCGTATAGAATACACTAAGAAGTGCTCAGGAGGTTTAAACTAGAGCGGGTAGAGGAGTAAATGTAAGGATAAGCAAGTTAGGCAGGTCAATATGCAAAGAACATTAAATACAAAATGTAGGCGCAGGAGTGGCTGTGTGGTAAGTAGCTTGCTTACCAACCA
>NW_026307109.1:299-439 GCF_001194135.2 Octopus bimaculoides | reverse complement strand
CGTTATCCTTGTATTACTGTCATACATATTTGTATATATGTATGTGTGTAGGTGTGTGTGTATATATGTATAGGTGTAGTGATGGTTAAACGTATATGCGTGTATACTTTAAGATATGTATATTTGTGAGCGTGTGTGAG
>NW_026307109.1:0-136 GCF_001194135.2 Octopus bimaculoides | reverse complement strand
ATATGTGTATATGCATATGTATATATGTGCGTATATACAACCTTCAACAATATAACTGTTATGTATACAACTTGAACTGACGCACATATCAGTACGTAATCATACATTCACATGTACATACATATGCACACACACA
>NW_026307108.1:0-229 GCF_001194135.2 Octopus bimaculoides | reverse complement strand
ATTCAGATGGTGAACATTCATGTATAAACATAGAGATATTTATATATTAACAGAGCAGATTCACACAGAGCACAATGACACAGAAAATTAAGGGGACTAGGTATGGGATTACAGGCCTGACAGCTGTTTCTGGGGGTTTGAAGTTATTTGATAATATTCGCAGATGTAGTTTGCAGAAAGTCAAGGATATGCAACCAGTAGCAGAAGCATATATAAACATTACGTGAAT
>NW_026307107.1:0-308 GCF_001194135.2 Octopus bimaculoides | reverse complement strand
ATATACATATATATATATATATATATTGTGTGTATATTTATATTTCTTTATGCATTTACAGGATCCTTGTCTAGGTAAACATTATAAACATCGATTTTTCATTTACAAGGAAACACTTCAATTAAGAGCTTCCATACATTAGCTTATTATAGAGAGTGACCCAGTTTCACACTTTTCTACTCTAGAAATATCATCACTATGCACCAATATCATTACTTGTGTCTCCGGTTCCATTTATATTTCTTATTTACAGTATGAATTTAGTTATCCTCCTTGTCGACCACCTCTTCCTTCTCCTCCTTATCATC
>NW_026307106.1:0-780 GCF_001194135.2 Octopus bimaculoides | reverse complement strand
GTATAAGAACTTTTAAATAAGTTCTTCACCGATAATGGTGTTTACATACTAAAAGGCTTGGTAAAAATGATTAATTATTAATTTATTAATAAATTAATAATCCTTTACCCTTTTATTTGTAATAATATATATATATATATATACACACACACATACACACACACACACGCACACACACAAGCAAAGTAGCTAGTTCTGTATGGAATATATATACACACATATGTATGAATGTATGTATGTATGTATAATGATTTTATGATTTTCGTTTCGTCGACCCTAGAGTGAAGAAAGATAAAAACAAATTTTATACAGCAGTGGAATGTTGAAATGAAATACAGTTTGGCATTTAATCTGAAAGTGGGGTTGTGTACATTATTTTTTTTCTTTTTTTCCGTTTTGTTTTGTATTTTTTTTTTGCCATTCCACAGCCTTTGTACGAATTATAATACAGATTCATCATCATAAAAAATAATAACAAACACAAACAGATATTCTCTGTCGTAATGAACCAATGCGAATTCCGTTTTTAACATAAAATATTGCAGGTTATTTAAATTGGCACTACGTGAAACTCAGCATGGTTAAATGTAAATATCTTACAGAAAAGCACACGAGATACTTTAGGCTGAGAGTAGTTACAACATTGCATTACCACTAACACAAAGGCACTGATTTGATATACATAAATATATTATATTATATTATATTATATTATACACACTAACGCACACACACAGATACAACACAGGCAAACACTTGCACACACACACACACACACAC
>NW_026307105.1:0-294 GCF_001194135.2 Octopus bimaculoides | reverse complement strand
CGGGTCCCACGGGCCCATACCTCTCACACCCTCAGTGTTGGCACTCTTAACGTCGGCACACTGAAAGGTTGGTCTGGTGAGATTGTTGAGATGCTTGAACGGAGACCTGTCGATATCTGCTGCCTCCAAGAAGTAAGGTGGAGAGGTTGTTCCGCTAGGCTCCTCACAGGCAAAGAACACAGGTACAAGATTTTCTGGGCAGGAAACACAGACGGGGTCGGGGGAGTGGGTATACTTCTTGCAAAGAAATGGGTGGATAAGGTAATTGAGGTAGTTAGAGTATGCGATAGAATA
>NW_026307103.1:0-302 GCF_001194135.2 Octopus bimaculoides | reverse complement strand
TACATACATACATACATACATACATACATACATACATACGTGCATACATAAGACAGTAGAATGCGATTTGAGGGACATTTGACTGCTCTTTCTACGGGGTCGAACAGGTCGAAGTAATGAAAGGGTTACCGTTGTGAAGATAGTGATAGTCATGATGACAATGATGACGATGACATTGATGCCGGTGTTGTTGTTGCGCATTTGAATCGGATGTCACGTGTTGTTCTTATTTTTGTTGTTGTCGCTTTTGTCATTGCTACTGCTGCTGCTGCTGCTGCTGCTGTTGTTGTTGTTGTTGTTGT
>NW_026307102.1:8884-9404 GCF_001194135.2 Octopus bimaculoides | reverse complement strand
ATATATACTAAATATATATATATCTAGATACATACATACATACATACATATATATTTTGGGGTGAATTGTATGTACACATCACCACCATCGCTATTACTACTACTACTACTACTACTACTACTACTACTACTACCACTACTGCTGCTGCTACTGCTGCTGTTGCTGATGATGATGATGCTATTGCTGCTGCTGCCAATACGATGCTAGAGTGAACGGTAGATTTCTACAAGTGGCAGAAGCTGAGCTGTATGAATAAGTATTATAAATACGAACCAGAAGAAAAGGAGGGAAAAAAAGGGGAAGGAAGGGATGGAGGAGGAGGAGGAGAAAGAGGAAGGGGAGGGAGGCTGTCTTTAATTGCTTAGAAGATATATTACGATTCAGGACATTGTAATATAACTCAGTTCTGTCTATCTATCTATCTATCTATCTATCTATCTACTAAAAAAAAAAGAAAATCCAAGAAAAAAAACAAAAAAACAAAAAGGCAAAAGAGAGTCACTTACTGTTATAGTTTCT
>NW_026307102.1:6621-8690 GCF_001194135.2 Octopus bimaculoides | reverse complement strand
TCCCCCTCCCAAAAAGAAAAGCTCTACATTGTATTTGTCCCATCTTCGTTGAGCCCTGTGTGGCTAATAAAAGAAATGTATCTATCTATCTATCTATCTATCTATCTATCTAGCTATCTATCTAGCTATCTATCTATCTATCTATGTATCTATTTATCTATCTATTTGTCTGTCTGTCTGTCTGTCTATCTATACATATATATTTATGCATATGTATGTAATTCATTTTTTTCAGTCATTTTACTGCGGCCGTGCTTGAGCACTGCCTTTAGTCGAACAAATCGACCTCATGACTTATTCTTTGTAACCCTAGCACTTATTCTATCGGTCTCTTTAACCGAACCCGCTTATACACGTGGACAGACACTGACACACAAACATATATATGTAACGTTTCCTTTCACCACACCACAAAGTCCTCCTTGGAACATACGTTCGTTGTATGCCTCTGGGATTAAACCAACATCACAAATGGTGCAATGCCCTCCTTTGTCCAGCTGATTCCTGTCCAAAAAAAATATTTGAAGCCCTCCAATATGTTGATGGCCACCACATATCGTTGTTTACTTCATGAAAATCACGTCACTGCTCGGTGTGGCTTTAGTGCTTTTGGTTAACCGACCGGCCGCCATCATTTCAAAGGTTACGTGGTGGGCGTAAAGATATTATAAAAATTTGATACATGAACCAAACCTGAATGACCTATACTTAACTCAAGAGAGTCTATCACTCCACTGAACTTTCATCACGAATATTTCATAATTATAGTGTTACATTCAGAACTAGATAACCTAGTGTTGAATATATGCATGGCGATAAATATGACAGGACGGTCACGGCAATTATACTAGATGTTCAAAGACTCGTCGTAGAAAACTGCGAAATGGTTTGGCTTAGTGGTTAGAGTTTTAGGCTCACGATCATAAGGTCGTGAGTTCGATTCCGGACAAGGAACTTTATTTTTCCTTTCCTCCAC
This sequence comes from Octopus bimaculoides, assembly GCF_001194135.2. Lineage (NCBI taxonomy): Eukaryota > Metazoa > Mollusca > Cephalopoda > Octopoda > Octopodidae > Octopus > Octopus bimaculoides. The sequence continues at coordinate 7,714 of NW_026307102.1, read as the reverse complement.
TCAGTTTGCAAAAGTGTGATGTACGTGTAATTCAAAAGGGCCTGACTTATCAGATTGTGTGCCACGTTGCATCCGTCTGAGAACTACGTTTGGGGTACGCGTGTTTGTGGAGTGCTTGGCCACTAGGACGTCAGTTTTACGAGTAAACTGTTCCGTTGATCGGATGAACTTGGCACACGCTTTGTCGTAACCGACGGAAAGCCAATTCAGACACAGGAAACCATAGAGATCTGATCTGGAGCTGTATCTCGCTTCTAGTTGTTCAGCCATATTGCTCCTCTAACAAGACTGACGTGGAATCATACTACGACAGACTACCTACTTATTTTTTTGCTGCGATAGTAAGGGAGCTCCTAACAATCATCAGAAACAAAGACAACAACAATAAAAACAACGAGAAACGAAATCTCAAAAAGCTAAGAAATTTAAAAACTTAAAAATAGAAAAGTCATAGTGCGAAAAACGAACTCAAATAACCGCTGGAACGACTCTTTGTCGGTTGCTGCCGAAAGTATCTGTTAAGTAGGTTCATATCGTTCGCCCACATTGCCACTCGAAAGCCATTTCTACGCTACAGTTTCAAAGAGATTCATGTTCTTCTCATTTTGATTTAGCCATATAAACCTGGCTTCAGTAAGGTCAGTCATAATGATGAGTACGTTATTGTTACGGGTTTCAAACGGAAGAAGGTAAGTAATCGAGAAGAGAGAGGGGGTGAGGGGGAAGAGAGGGAGAGAGAAAAACAACAAAACATGAGGATTGTAAAAGAAAAAGAAACATGAAAGAAGCAAGAAAATGAAGAAGAATATATATGTATACAAATATATTTGTGTGTGTGTGTATATATATATATATATATATATATACACACACACACATACATATATATATATATATATGTGTGTGTGTGTGTGTGTGTGTGTGTGTGTGTGTGTGTGTGTATACATCATTGCATATATGTATGTATTTCTGCATGTGTGTACGCCTGGGTTTCTGTATCAAAAAGAAAAACAATAATAATTGCATAAACTATATAAATTATAACAAAAGATAAAAAATCTTTTAAATGATGAGAAAAGCAAAAAAAAAAAAA
>NW_026307102.1:5707-6370 GCF_001194135.2 Octopus bimaculoides | reverse complement strand
AATGTCAATACTTCAATGAAAACAATTGTATAATTAAAACAAAAGCGACACGGTATATAGTAACGGAAATGTGGTGAACAATACATACACACACACACACATGCACACACACATATATACACACACACACAAACACATATATACAGTCTGTAGAAGAAAAGATCGGATAAGCGTCCCAATTTATTTATGTGCGTGTATACGTATGGATGCATATAGCATAATATATATACATATGCACACCCGTATATATGTGTGTGGTGTGTATATATACATAAATATGAATATATATATGCATAGATTGAGAGAGAGAGAGAGAGAGAGAGAGAGAGAGAGAGATAGAGAGGTGAGAGAGAGTAAGACAGAGATAAAGAATTATATAAACAGTCATGGAGGCTGGTAGTTGAGTAGATATTTGATAACATTTTCATTTTTTTTTTTGTTGTGGCAGTACAAATACACGCGTATACATATATAGATACACAAGGTTAACAATATATAATATAATGTGCCTAAGACTACCATATTTCAAAGAGCTAAGGGCGAAGTATATTTTTGCAACTTTATGCTACTAATAATCGATTGGTGTGGTGCACGGCTGACTTTTACCGTTTCTAAATAGATATCAGTCTTTTTTACTATAGGCACAAAGCCTGAAGTTTCGTG
>NW_026307102.1:1871-3312 GCF_001194135.2 Octopus bimaculoides | reverse complement strand
ATATATACAGGGTGCGATGGGTAAGTTGCCACCGATCTTTATATTTTAATTTTGCGCATGCGAATGGTTTGTATTTGATCTTGTCGACTACACAGTATAGTAGGGTAAGCTGGACACCCTCTGTGAGAAAAACGGCACCATGATGCAAGTCACTCTGCCAGATATTGAATGTACTACTTGGTATTTGCGCCGAAAGCTCCAATAAGAACACTTCAGAGTGTTTGGGTGTCGATCTGAGGACAGTGCGATCTGAGGGCAAGTACCGAGAGTGATAAAAATCAAAGGTCCAGTTAACATCACGGTGCTTGGTGTTATCACTAGTGAATACGACGTTATGCCTCCATTTCATCTTACTACACGGCCTCACACTCAACACGGAGACCTACATCAAGTGCCTGGGGGAGGTAATACTGTCCTGGGTCAAGAGGGTGGCTGCTGGAAGACACTATGTCTGGCAAGCGGATGCTGCACCATGCCACACCAGGAGGAGAACCTAATCCTGGCTGCCAGGCAATTTCTGCGACCACATCACCTCGGTGTATTCATCTGGTTTCGGTGTATCGATGGGTGTCTCCTCAGGCGATTTCAAGTGGCATCTCGTTAAAATAAATTCTGTTCCGCAATATCTGTTCTTGGTCTTCGTATATAGACGAGGTAAATTAAGGTATACAGCTTCATTCTTGACAGCTAACAATCTACTCAAGAAGAATATTTAATACTTCAATAATAAATGGGAAAATGTTACCAGAAGTCATGGGTGCCGCGCTGCTTTTTCTTTATCTTTATTTTATAAGCAGATGGAACAGTTTTGGAGAAGCTAAATTCAAAATGGTGGCCTAAGTTTATGTTGGAAATATGGCGGATAATCTTGAGAACGTCTACGAAGTCAAACGATTTGCTTGAGACACTGTAAAATGAGGAATTTAAGATATAATGGGTTAACGGTAACGGAAATTCTACAAGAGGCTGCCTTTTCGAATTTACCATTTTTGTATATAGTCTTAAAAGTTTTGCGCTAATTACAGAGCATGGATAAATGGATGAGGTTTAACAAACTAGGTTGTTGTATTTCTTTTATTTCTTGGCCGGAAATATGCTTTACGTCTATTGTTTCAAGTGTGTGCCGTGTTAAGAGGCTGTATCAATTGACTTCACTTGCTTATGATTAAAGTGTAAGCATGACATTACCCCGCGTCCCTACTTAAGAAACACAAACGAAAACACGACATACGGAAAGACACACACACTCATATATATATATATATATATATATATATATGGATAAGTAGGTGGATAGATAGACCGAGACGCGAAGAGAATACTGCATGCGTATTCATATACACATATGTGCTTGCATACATATATATAGACATATATGCGTCTGTCTACATACATGCACACCTATATATATATATATATATATATATATATATATATATAT
>NW_026307102.1:0-1311 GCF_001194135.2 Octopus bimaculoides | reverse complement strand
GTGTGTGAGCATGTGTTTATCAGTAAGTAGGCATGCGTGAGTATGTATGTTTGACAAAGGGATATGTTGACGGACTGCCATAGTAGATGACTTTCTCTTCACCGGCATTTTAACTTCAAAAATTGACTGAGAGATAGTTAAGTCTGTTCGGACATTACTCTTTTACTTGTTTCAGTCATTTGACTGCGGCCATGCTGGAGCACCGCCTTTAATTACATAAATTTTACCAGTCTAGAAAGGGAAATGCGACGATGATCAATCCATACATACATACATATATACGTGTGCAATAAGAAGCTTGCTTTCCGACCACAAAGTTCTGGGTTCAGCCCCACTACGAGGCTCCTTGGCCAAGTGGCTTCTACTATAGCCTGGGGCCGACCAAAGGCTTGTCAGTGGATTTGGTAGACAAAAACTGGAAGAAGCTCGTCGTATATATATATATATATATATTTGTGTGTGTGTGTTTGTCTACCCACCATCGCTTCACTATCGATGCTGGTGTGCTCATGTCCGCGTAACCTAGCTTTTATATTTTTTTGCATCATTTATTATTTTTATTGTTTATTTTTCGCATTTTTTGTGGCCTCCACAACAATTGTCGTTCTTTCTGAACGACAATTTCAACGACATTATTTTCATTTTATTTATAAATTTATTCATCTACTTCATTTATTTATTTACTTATCTATTTATTTATTTATTTATTCAGTGTTTCGTTCGTTTATTCAATCATTGAATAAATTTCATTCGATGACCATTCATTCTCGTCTTTCTTCTACGAAATGAAAATGTAACGAATTTCGTTCAAATTTACCTTTTCGTTTCTGTTGTAGACATTGTTTCGCAATCTGATGAATCTTAACTCAATTGTCTTGTCTATCTGTTTATTTGACTAGTTGTCAGTCCACCTCTCTCACTCTTTCAGTCTGTCCATCTGTTTATCCATTGACCTACCAACCTACCTACCTACCTATCTACCTACCTGCCTACCAACCTATCTTAATTCAAATACCTGCTTGTGTATATTATCCCCCCCCTCTCTCTCTCTTTCTCTCTCTCTCTCTCTCTCTCTCTCTATCTATCTATTTACGTACAGTCATCATACAATTATATATCAAACAATGTTTTCCCTCAACTATCTGTCTATCACATTTCAACTCTCGCATCTCCATCTGTCTGTCGTTTCTTTCTTTCTTTCTTTCTTTCACATACACACACACGCACATACACACACATATGCATGCATATACATATTGTCTATGTGTATGTGTGTGTGTATGTGTGTGTGTGTGTGTGTGTGTGTGTGTG
>NW_026307101.1:0-402 GCF_001194135.2 Octopus bimaculoides | reverse complement strand
TATATATATATATATATATATATATATATATATACATGCATACATACGTATATGTGTGTTTGCTTATGCGTGTGCATGAATATACAGTTATTTCAAGAGAGTAGCAACTGAGAGGACGGAGGGAAGAGAGGAAGAAAGAGGAAGAGAAAGCGAGTGTGAGAGAGAGAGAGAGGGGGTGAGAGGGAAGCAGGGAGAGAGGGAGATTGAGAATGAGAATCCATAAAATATTTGTTTGAGATTTTGTCAATGTGTTTGTGTTCCAGTTATGAATGTTTGCTAATTTTTGTGTATGTGTGTGTGTATCTGTGAGTATATTTTGAAGCGTGTGGCCTGTGTGTGTGTGTATATGTGCGTGTGTTATGTATTTTTGTTTAAGTGTCAAATCCTTCCATTTATCATCAA
>NW_026307100.1:0-260 GCF_001194135.2 Octopus bimaculoides | reverse complement strand
TCTTTCTTTCTTTCTTTCTTTCTTTCTTTCTTTCTTCCTTCCTTCCTTTTATTCCTTCTTTTCTTCCTCTTTTTCTTTCTTTTCTTTCTTTCTTTCTTTCTTCTTTTTCTTCTTTCTTTTCTTTCTTTCTTTCTTCCTTCCTTTTATTCTTTCTTTTCTTCCTCTTTTTCTTTCTTTTCTTTCACTCTTTCTTTCACTCTTTCCTTTACTCTTTCATTCCTTCTTTCCTTCCTTCCTTCCTTCCTTCCTTCCTTCCTTCC
>NW_026307099.1:0-335 GCF_001194135.2 Octopus bimaculoides | reverse complement strand
GTATGTGTGTGTACGTATGTATGTATGTATGTATGCATGTATGTATGTATATATCATGTAATGTAAACTTGCCCTGGGTAATATCACGTTGTATCCTTATACCGCACTAAGTACAAACTCCAGGCGACTCTGGTATTTTCGAAAGACTGGTACTTTAGAGAGACGAACTGACGTAGGGATACGAGGTGCTTAGTACTGGTATAAGTTATGAATAAATGTTGCACAGAGTAACATGTGAGACAAGGAAGATAGCTATACACACAAGCACACTCACGCATAGAGACTCAGATACATAAATATGTTATACATATACCTGTGTGACATCTCCTTCATCA
>NW_026307098.1:0-353 GCF_001194135.2 Octopus bimaculoides | reverse complement strand
CACACACACACACACACACACACACACACACACTTAATGTATATGTATGTTTTCCTTTTTGCGATATCAGATATTTTCAGTACGCCCACAACACAATATCTCAAAAACTTCCTTCTCAGAAAATCAACAATTTATCAGCATTTATCAAGTATCTGTCACCTTTCCAAACACTCCATCTTTCTTTCGCAGAAGTAGATATAGTATTAGATACCAAATACAAACTTTCACACTCTTTAACACATGTTCTTCTAACAGATAACATTAACAGCTCCCACCTGATTTCCAGTTTTTTTTCTATAAACGACTCACCAACTTCCGTTCGTCTATTTATTCAATTGAATGTTCCGACGGAG
>NW_026307097.1:0-317 GCF_001194135.2 Octopus bimaculoides | reverse complement strand
CATACGGCAGGCTCTCTTTCTCCCATTCATTCTCTTTATTAAGCAATCTTAATATAGGCGATTTCAAATCAGTAGATAGGTCCAGTGTAATTTGTGGGTAGGAGAGGTGCAGCTGGAGAATGTAGAGTTCAGAATAAAACAGTCCAGAATGAATAAATCCAGAATGAAAGAAGGTAGAATCCAGAAGTTCGTGTTTGATGAGTAGAGACAGGATTAGCTGATGCGACCACATGAGCGTGTATTATATATAGGAGTATTAATGAAAAAAACAACAGACGAGGACAGGTGGTGTAAACAACAAAAAGGATGTATTAGTT
>NW_026307096.1:14515-15120 GCF_001194135.2 Octopus bimaculoides | reverse complement strand
AGTTAATTGACTATTTAATCATCCGTAGCTCATCAGTAAGGTTGTTAATTAAATGCATAAACATAAAACTGCAATATGTACCGCAAACACAAACTAAAACATACGCACTCAGTTGCATGTTTATACATCATGGATTCACCTCAGAATGCCCTCAAATCAACGTGCGACACCAGAGTAATATAGCAGCGAATAAATTCAAACGTATACATCTGGCGGAAGAATTCAAATATTCAAATTTATAAATGTAAGGGTAAAAATGATTAAATAATTGTCTTTTGATTCATATTACGCATGCTAGACACTGGTAAATAATTATTTAATAATTTTTGCCCTTATATTTATAAAGTTACATCTGTTGGGTTCAGCTGCTCTACATTGATAGGAGGCAATACCTCGAAACTAGTCTGTAGATGCCAGACCAGCAAGAGGAAGCGGCTGACCTCTCCTGTTCGAAGGTTATAATGAACACAGATTTGTGTGTCACATAGCTAGCTAGAGGCAATGGCCTCTTGAAGCTAATCAACGGCAGCATTCGCCCAATTTTTGGGGAACGGCCATGTTGGCTTGGCTTTAACTATTAATATATATATATATATATATATATA
>NW_026307096.1:13395-14090 GCF_001194135.2 Octopus bimaculoides | reverse complement strand
CTGAGGCCTTAGATTTAGGTCTCACTTGGCTTGCCGGGTCTTCTCACGCACAGCATATTTCCAATTGGCAGAGTTTCTACAGCTGGATGCCCTTCCTAACACCAACCACTCAGAGAGTGTAGTGGGTGCTTTTACGTGCCACTGGCACGAAGGCCAGTCAGGCGGTACTGGCAACGTCCATGCTCAAAATGGTGTATTTTATGTGCCACCCGCACAAGAGCCAGTCCAGGGGCACTGGCAATGATCTCTCGAAGAAGGTCCTTACACATGCTGCGGGTACAAGTGCCAGAAAGACGACGCTGGGCACAGGTGCCTTCACGATTTCGCTTTCCCCAATAAGTCTTCGCAAGCTGAGTTTCGTGTCCAATGAAGGAGACAACGTTGGCATGGGTGCCAGTCGTCGAATTTAACTCGATTTCGATTTCACTTGCCTCAGCAGGTCTTCGCAAGTGGAGTTTAGTCCTCTTCATGACACCAGACGAACCAATGGCTCAAAATAAGACACAGTTTAGGACAGCGATGTCAAATTCTCTTATACACCAGATGTGCCATAAAAACTCTTGATTGGACTATATCAGGTGGAGAAGAGCCATGCAAGGAACGTGAAGAGAGCACAGCATAAAGACGGAAAGTCACGGTGGTGCTCCAGCATGACCACAGCCACCTGGCTGAAACCCATAAATAAATAAATATAT
>NW_026307096.1:9410-13385 GCF_001194135.2 Octopus bimaculoides | reverse complement strand
GTGTGTATGTATGTATATATGTATTTTAATTCGTCCTTAGTCGAAAGTCACCTATTGTTAATGTCCTGTTATTTGCATTTATATTTGTGTACCATTTCTCGGTTTTTTCCCCTGTCCTTGTTTTCGTATACATTCGCTGCTTTCTTCCAAGGAATCTAGTGCTCTTAGCTTAGTTTTTCCTCGGGGCTGGCAAGATCGGAGCAATCTCGAGTATAACCAGCCGAAATTGCAAAGATAATCTGGAACACGACTGAGGAAAGAATGACCCGTCCTTGTTTTTTCTTGTCCCCTTTTGTACCCTCTAACTGTCTGGATGTTTGCCGAACTTCGACCTAGACGCATCGTCATTGTGAAGAGCAACCAAGTTTATTCAAGTCGACATCAAGTATTCTTTCTTCGTCGTTTGAAATTCTCACGTTCTCACTGGTAGATACAATTCCTGGATACTCGCTACCTTGTGGAACTTTCTTCCCCATCACATTTTCTGGATTGGTTTTGATCGGCTCGTGTTCCTCTTACACGTGGGTTCCATATATTTTTTCTTCGGAAGATGAGTCACACAACACTACCCGCTATCACGGTGATGCTCACATGTGGTTCGCTCAACTCGAGTCTTATTTCATGGCAAACAACATTCAATCGGTCCAGCAAAAGCTTACATTGTAATTAGTGGCATTCCTTCTGTGCTCGCACTCTCTATAAAGGACCTCATCGTGGACACTCCACCTGATGCCTCCTACGCATCTATAAAGGCGAAAGTTCTTCGTCAAAATTCCAAATCCTCCGGAAGCCGCTTCCGAACGCTCCTGTAAGACGAACATCTTGGTGACAGGTCCCCAACGGAATTTTTGCGCCGTATCCATGAGTTGGCTGATGGTTCCACGGAAGAAAGTTCCTTTGTAAAACAGTTATTCTTCTCTAGGCTACCGTCCAATGTGTAATCGATTCTAGCCTCAACAGTAGAAAACATTCTTTATTTCATCCAGGTGTTGCATCCTCGGTCAAGCTTATTACAGCTCGTTTCTTCTGGCCAGACATACGCCGGCGTATTACGCTTGGGCTCATTCCTGTCTTCAGTGTCAACGTCCCAAGGTCCACCGACATATTTGTGTTCCGTTGGAAAGATTCGACCAACCTGACACACGTTTCCGCCATATCCACACCGACCTAGTTGGTCCTTGGCCCAGCAGTTGCGGATACACTTATATCCTTACCTGCATTGGTTGGTTCTCTCGTTGGCTTGTGGCAATCCCTTTAGTCGACATTTCTGCTGAATCGGTAACTCGTGCTTTAATCTCAGGATGGATATCTCGCCTTGGCGTTCCCTCAAGGATCACTACCGACTGCGGTCGGCAGTGTGAGTCTCATGTTTTCCGTGAACTGTCACACCTATTGGTTGAGCGGTTCCACCGTCAGCTGAAAGCAGCCTTTCGTGCATCACCAGATTCTCAAAGATGGACTGAGTATCTCCTAATTGTTCTATTAGGCTGTCGATCCGGCGTTAAAACGGATCTGGGCTATTTTCCCCGCTGAACTGCTGTAAGGAGTACTCTTATCATTGCTCGATCAGATGTTGGCACCAACGGATACAGCTACTCAGAATCGTTCTGTATGCGTCAACCGTTTGCGGTCATACTTCTCGGATCTGTCTCCGATGAACACTCGCTTGCAAACCATAAAATCCGCCGTTCCGAAGGACATTGTTCCGTGGACCCACGTATTTTTACGAAATGACTTTGTGAGAGGCCCTCTCACACCATCATATACAGGACCTTATGGAGTCCTTCAACACACAGACAAGCTTTTCACTATTGACTTTAATGGTAAGAAAGAAACTGTTTCGGTAGACAGACTGAAGATGGCATTTTCCGATGCACACACCTCGAAGCCTCCCACATACACTTCACCACATACTACACAACAACCAGTGCAAACACCTCCATATCTTCTGTGTCCTATGTAAAACACAGTGGCAGAACTGTGCATTGGCCCCCAAAACTGTCCAGGAACTGCTTACTTTTTTTACAAGCTGTCTTTAGTTAACAAACTGTGCATTTAAACAGACTTTTCTTATGTTTGTTTTGCATTCTTGGTTACATGCTTTTGTATTCTCACATGCGTTGTTTACATGCTTTAACCTTCTTCCTGCTTTGCCTTGTTCCGTGTTTGCACACATTCTTTTATATGTCTTGTCGCTTTCTGTGCCTTGGTTTACTCCTCTGCTTCAACCTACAGTTCTTTCCTTATCGACCGTTCCGGTTCTGCAAGGGGAGTACTGTAGATGTGACTTAAATTGAAACAAATTCTGTCATTGTATTATTTACAGTTCGCTGGAAGTGAGGGACCTCCCTTGGCAAATATTCTAGAAAACTTCCAAGAATGGCAGATTTATGTCCCTTTTAGCAATACCACTGAATCATAGAAGGTTCGGTTAAACTAAAGCATTTGATCCGAGCTCAAAAACAAAAAAAAAACAAAAATTAGTGTAATAGGTGTAAAACAACTTGTGAACGAATATGAAAAAAAATGCGCGCTCGCGAACGGGAGGTGGGGAGAGGACTCGGAACATCCACGATGTGAATGTTCTGTGACGCCTCACCGAAGCCAAGAAACAAAAGAAAAATAGTGTAATAGATGTAAAACAACTTGCTCTGTACGAATATCAAGAACACGCACGCGCGCACACACACACACACACACACACACAAAGAGAAATGGTTGTTTCACTGCAACATTTAAATCTCATTTCAATGTCGATATTTTCGTTGCTTTGAAACCGAGACTTGTTTACTAACAAAAGAGATGCAGTACAAGTTTTTGTCAGGAGTTTGCCATGGTTTCAAAGAATGAAAATATTTAGACACAAACGAAATTTAAATTTTGCAGTGACAGTAACGGCTTTTGTTGTTCTGCAATTACTTACAAACATCTTACACGCTGCAAATTTTCTCAACCTTACCCTGCCCTTATTTACAAAACTTGCAACTTTTTTCCTTTTTTTTTTTTTTGGTTCCTTACACAGACAATTCATGATATTAAAATAAATTCTCTTTAACATGCCTTTAAATTGTTGGTATAGAAATAATTATAACCTGGAATATATATATGTGTATAGAACAGACTTCTTTCAAACTGAAAGTATTATCTCACATTACAATAGAGACGTAATACTGAAATAGTGTAAGAGATAAGAGATTGCTTTGGGCTTGCATTAGGCAAGAAGTTGGAAATTTTCTTGGGCGCATGACACTGCATGGACCTTGGCTTGAAGCCTGTTACTTTAAGTATATTATTTCGAGTTTATGTATATATGAATGTATAAGCCAGTGAGGGGGACCTCCACATAGTAGGTAGACGTAGCTAGACCTGGTAGAAATAGTAGCCAAATCTCCCTAAAAAATCCTACTGTATTAATCCGACAATTCTGCCTATTATGTAGTTTGAATGATAAACTGTAACTAAAGAATAAGATTATTAGCTCCAACATTTTAAGCGTTTAAATAGCTATAAACTTTTTCTCCTTTTTTGCTTAATTAAAATGGTTGCCCTTTAACTTGCAGTTTTTTATGTCAGTTGTAATGGTGAAGAGGGTTAACTTAGACGGTGTTAAGTAGTGGAGATGTTCAGTGATTGTATTTGGTCGTTACTTTTCTCTAGTTCTTCTCAGTAAGGATAATTGATTGATAACGAATCTTAACACAATATATATACAACTTCATGTGGAATCGGACATTATAAGAGAGACAGAGAAACAGAGAGAAGAAAGAAGAGAGACAGCATAGCGACGGTCTTGGCTGATTATCATCCTGTACTCGCCTTGTTGCTAGTGAAATGGTATGTGCCGGCTGTCTAAGCAATTGGTTGCTTTTTAATGGCAGAACAAACAGGACAAAAAGATTGCAAAAATAGCAATTCCCACTTTGAAGTTCACAATTTCGAAAATCTGTTTAGATTACGGAACGCCCCACTCTCTCA
>NW_026307096.1:6777-9089 GCF_001194135.2 Octopus bimaculoides | reverse complement strand
ACATATAGATACATAACTGGGTACATGACGTGGCAAAAGAACATGGACAAAACGGTAAACAAGGTGCAACATGCAAGCAGGCCACATAGAAACATCCCCTTCATCAGCTGCCACCATTAAAACCCCGGCGTTTCGAAGAATTAAGGCAGTACGCATCGTTAAAATGGTTCTTCCCACGAACACAAATTAAATTGTTTTCGTGGAGGGTAGTGGCGGACGGAAAACAAAACAGGAAAACGAAACGGTGAAATAAACAAACAAAAAGGCTGTACAGCCAGACGTGAAATGTGTATGTATTGAACGCTGTGAGACACGAACTGGAGGAGCAAAGAAGTACGTGCAAGCTTGAGGATTCCAAGAACGGAAATGAGCAACGAGAGGTAGAGAGGGAGAGAGATAGTAGTAGTAACAGTGAGAGGCGAAGGACGAGCAGCGAGAGATAGAGAGAGAGAGAGAGAGAGAGAGAGAGAGAGATAATAGTGACAGGGAGAGGCGAAGAACAGTAGAGGGAAGAATGAGAGGGGGAGATAGATATAGAGATAGTCGCGTTAGAAAAATAGTTAAAACTTACTGTATATATACACACACTTTATTAAAAAGCAGCAAAAATATCACAAGAACTGTTAGTAACAGTTCCACGTTCCTGTTCATCGGACAGTTTGGGTTAGAATGGCGCAAGATAAAGTTATATGCAGAACTACAATTACTTTGATAGATAGACATTTGAAAATGGTTTTGTTTCATTGGTCCTTTCAACTAACGGTCTTTTCAATAACCGGTTAAGTGAAATAGGAAATTGCGACCTGTCCAACCACCTAATCTATATTCCTAAATTCTTCATTCCATACTATTACACCTCTCTCTGCCCCAGCATTTAGACTCTATCACTACATAACTGACACTCCTTTACCTTTTACATTATTATACCACTCTCCCTCTATCACCCCCATTCCTTCTATCTTTTTACACTCTAATACCTTTCTCTCTCTACCACCCTTATCTCCCCATTCCTACTTTCAAATTATCTAGACTGACCACTAATTCGTACACTTTCCCTTATTATCTCTCTCCTCGTTTTTCTTTTCCATTTTTCTTTCCTTTATTCCTCTCTTCCTGTGTTTTTCTTCTCTTTTTTCTTTCTCTTTTCTTTATTCTTCTTTCCCTGTTTTCGATTTGACCTTACAAATACATTCCCTACTTTTAGGTCACTTTAAATAAAACCCTTGATTCAACAGTACTGTGTACAAACTTTATACTTGGAATGACCAATTTTAAATACTATTGGATTTTACTCACAATGTATGGAATCATATATGTATACGATCCCGCCTAAATAATGGATCTACAAATGCAATATCCCTGCATATCTCACATCTATTTTCATTGCTCCACTTCACTCTATTTCGTATAATACCTAAAGTAACTATTGCTTAACCATTTTCTCACACCGTCTCCGATGAAGGGATATAATAAATATCCTGGAAACAGCTGTAAGACCTATTCATAAATGTTCTAAAATCTTCACAGCCTTGGGTTTTTTTATCTCATTCTGAAAAAAAAAATTATATGCATGTATGTATGTATGTATGTATGTCAGGTCACGTATGAGGCTCTCATAAGTGCTACTGGTAACATGTAATCCAGTACAACCTGTTGTATGGTTGGGTTGCCGGCGACTAAACTGGCACCCCCACCAGGCTACCCTGGTGAGGAGGGTTGTTAGAAACCCAGCAGGATTAAAAACAAGACCTGTTGAAAGCTCGGATGAAACTAGTGCAGGCTCAACGGCTATCTAGTAATAGCATGGGTACGCAGAAATTCCGGGATGGTGTCCGGCGTGCTGAAAGACCACTGGGAGTGAGGCGCCCCTCGACTTTTGTTGAAGCATGTCTCTAGGAGAAAGTCACTCTGATATAAAACCAAATATGCAGGGAATGGCTTGAACATTTTGGGGATCTTTGGTTTGTGCTAGAGATCACGGCGCTCCCACATCCCTGAGCCTGCGACTTATATTGGCACCAGACATCTTGCTCCGGCTTGTCTCTGGATAATGTCAATAAAGTGGAGAGGGTTTATGAGGCGTTGTGCAAGCCTCATTGGACCTAAAACTCAGCACAGGCATTGCCGACCTCTGCTCGACATGTGCGTTTTTTTTCCTATATATATTTATATTATTTTTAGTATATATTTTCTTCATTTTTAGTATATATTTTTATTTTTATATATATTTTTTTATTCGGAAGTCCTGCAGCAATGGGAAGGTGGTGAAGCATGCAGATCTGACGGGTTGGAAGCATGTAGTCAGCGACCTG
>NW_026307096.1:5131-6267 GCF_001194135.2 Octopus bimaculoides | reverse complement strand
GGCTGGTGTTGGTTTTGCAGTCCAATCTGATATCCTTAAGAAGTTGGAAGAGCTCCCTGTTCCTATAAATGAACGTATAATGACGCTACGGTTGTACTTGAAAGGTAAGCGGTTTGCTACTCTAATAAGTGCCTATGCACCTACTTTGACTAGCTGTGATAAAGATAAAACAATCTTTTATACCCAGCTGAGAGCCATACTTAGAAAAATCCCCAATTCTGATAAAGTCATTCTACTAGGGGATTTTAATGCCAGAGTTGGAACTGACTAGCAAACATGGAACTCTCTAGGACGTTTTGGAGTAGGGAAAATGAATAGCAATGGTCTCATGCTATTGGAGCTTTGCGAAGAACATGGACTTTACATAGCAAGCACTCATTTTATGGACAAAGGTGATCACACAACAACATGGATGTACCCAAGGTCCAGAGTTTGGCACTTGCTGGATTATGTCATTATCCGCAAGCGCGACATTTATGACATTTGTAATGTCAAGTCCTTCCATGGATCGGAATGCTGGACAGACCACAGTCTGGTGCGAGCAAAGTTCCGAATGGTAATTAGAGTAAAAGAGAGATGAGGACCAGTCAGCATTCCTCGCCGTCTAAATATCCACAAGGTATATGACGTGGTTAGGAAAGAACTTCAGACTCGCTTGTCCAGCATTGAAACTGCTGCAGCATGGGAGGAATTTCGAGACCACGTTCTACAATGTGCAGCCGAAAGCCTGGGATATGTTACTGCCAGATACAGAGACTGGTTTGACGAGAATGATGCTGAAGTTCACCAACTATTGGTGGTAAAGCGCCATGGTCACAGTGTATTGCTACACAGAGAACTGTCTACTGTGCAGCGAAGTCTAGCACTTGCCCACTATAACAGTGTAAAATCACTACTGCAGCGATCTCTCAGGAAGATGCAGAACACTTGGTGGGAGGATCTTGCTCGTGATGTTCAGGCTGCTGCTGATGCAAATGACAGAAAGAAGCTTTACCATCTTATGAAGCGGGCTTATGGACCTAAGAGCTCCACATCAGCTCCTTTGCTTTCCAAAGAGTCTTCCACGCTGTTTACTAAATCAACAGAAATCACAGGTCGCTGGATCGAACACTTCTCTGAACTCCTAAACCATGAGT
>NW_026307096.1:0-2275 GCF_001194135.2 Octopus bimaculoides | reverse complement strand
CCACATATGGATTTCCTGTTGCAGGCTGAAACATTACAACAGTCTCATCCAGGCTAATGCTGAGTCCAAAATCCTTGCAAGAGGCAGAAATACGATTCATGAGTATTTGCATGTCATCCACTGTATGAGTGACTAAGTCACAGTCATCTGCATAAAGGAGGTCACGAATAAGAGACTAAAAAACTTTTGAATTGGCAGCAAATCGGTGCAGATTAAGGAGGCGGCCAGAAGATCGATAACTGACATATATTCCCAGAGAGCTAACCTTAGTAAAAGCATGAGTAAAAGCTGCAGCAAAGTACAAAGAAAGAGATTTGGTGTAAGGATGTCAGCTTGCTTGACACCATTCTCTACAGGAATGTGTCCTGCCATGCCTCCACTAAGATTGTCTTGAGCATCCATCCCATCGTAAAATGATTTAATTATAGATACAAAGTAATCTGGACATCCAAGCTTGCCAAGTCTTTTCCATCGAAAAGTCTTACTTACAGTATCAAAGGCCTTCGTTAAATCAATGGACAAGGACATCATTTAGTAGGCACCTAATCAAGCAGGTAATAATATTTTCCAGAACCTTGCCAGCAGCTAATAGTAGAGCAATACCTCTATAGTTACCACTTAATGTTCTTGCTCTTTTTCCTTTATAGTGAGGAAGAATAATTGCGTCCTTCCAATCCTTAGGTATTGCACCATCCCTCCACATTGCATATGCAGGGACTGTATGATGTAATCACCACCAAATCGCAAAACCAGTACAAATTCCATCATTTCCAGATATCATACCAAGATTCAATTTACTTATTGATGCCATTACTTCATCTACTGAGGGCGTGGAATTTAAGGAGCCAGTGATAGGTCTTTCACTATTTCATCCACAACTGACCTATGAGTTTCGAAGTTCAGAGAAGTGTTCGATCCAGCGACCTGCAATTTCTGTTGATTTAGTAAATAGAGTGGAAAACTCATTAAAAAGCAAAGGAGCTGATGTGGAGCTCTTAGGCCCATAAACTTGCTTCATAATATGGTAAAGCTTCATGCTGACATTTGCATCAGCAGTAGCCTGAACATCACGAGCAAGATCCTTCCACCAAGTGTTCTGCATCTTCTTGAAATTGAGAGATCACTGCAGTAGTGATTTTACACTGCTATAGTGGGCAAGTACTAGATTTCCCTGCCCAACAGAAAGTTTTCCCATGCTGCAGTAAGCAAGTCAGAAGCTCTTTCTTCAACACAGCATTATATATCTCGTGGACATTCAGACGCCGGGGAATGCTGACTGGCCCTCTCCTCTCTTCTACTCTAATCATCATCTGGAAGTTTGCTCGCACCAGACTATGATCTGTCTAGCATTCCGATCCTTGAAAAGACTTGACATTACAAATGTCGTAGATGTCACGCTTGCAGATAATGACATAATCCAGCAAGTGCCAAACTTTAAACTTTGGATGCATCCGCGTTGTCGTGTGATCACCTTTGTGTATAAAAGGAGTGCTTGCTATGTTACATACAGCAGCATGAGACCATTACTACTCATGTTCCATACTCCAAAACGTCCTAGAGAGTTCCGTGTTTGCCAGTCAGTTCCAACTCTGGCACTGAAATCCTCCAGTAGAACGACATGATCAGAATTAGGAATTTTCAGAAGTATGGCTCTCAGCTGGGTATAAAAAATATTTGTATCTTCAGCGCAGCTATATAGGCACTTTTTAAAGTAGCAAACCGCCTACCTTTCAGGTGAAATCATAGAGTCATTACACGTTCATTTATAGGAACAGGAAGCTCCTCTAAGTTCTTAAGGATGAGATCGAACTGCAAAACCAACACCATCTTTTCTGCGCTCCCCTTTCTGCCTCCATTTCCCCGAAATGTGTCCAATGGCATTCCCTGCATACCTGCTTTCATTTTAGAACGACCTTCTCCTACAAACATGAAGCTTCATGGGTGCCACACTCCCAGTTGTCTTACAACACGCCGGACACCATCCCGGAATTTCTGCGTACACGGGTTACTGCTAGATAGCCGTTGAGCCTGCACTAGGTTCATCCGACCTTTCAACAAGTCTTGTTTTTAATCTTGCTGGGTTTCTAGCAACCCTCTTCACAAAACTATGCCACTAACGGGAACGTAAAACTCCGAATAACAGGTTTTGTGATATTTTTGATGCTTTTTAATAAAGCATATTACTGTACCTCTGGTATTCGAGTACTATTTTTTCCACCATGTTTCGCATTTATATGCTTACTCTAGTTATATATATATATATATATATATATAT
>NW_026307095.1:0-3837 GCF_001194135.2 Octopus bimaculoides | reverse complement strand
ACTGGCATTATCAAAATCAGGGTTAGAATCACTTTCAGTCATCTCCTCATTCTCTGGTTCTTGTGCAAGTCGTGTGACTACAGCGGGAACTGGAATATCAGCAAATCCCTTGAAAACTGGAGCTGGAAAATCTTCAGAATGTGGTACGGGCTGAATAGCAGAGGGAATGGAGGGGTAGGATATTTTCTCTCTGTTCTTCTTGTTGAATCCGTCCAAACTAACCATGCAAAAGTAGTAATCGTCGTAATGATTCTTCGGTTCACGCCATATCATCGGAATCCCAAATTTAAGGGAGGTTTGAGTACCTTTTGTCCACAGGCGTATACTCTCCTTGCATGACAGTAATGTTTATAGTGTTTGTTTCAATGCCAATTTGCATTGTTATGGCTTGAAGAACTAAAAATAGTATTTAGAAATATCAGGACACAATAGCATTTTTGGTCAAAAATAGTGATTTAAAAAAAAAAAAAAGGGTTTTTATACAGCCCAAACCTGACGTGATGGGAGAAAATGGAGGTCATTTTTGGATTCAGTACCCCAAAATTAGCAAAGAAAGGTTTCTTACCCCAGCAGAAAAATTGTGTTGATCAGTGTTATTATTATTATTATTATTATTATAAAAGAAATCATTGTTATTGTTGTTAATTACCTGGCAGAATTGATAGCAAGCCAGGTGAAATGCTTAATGGTATTTCATCTGCTGCCATGTTCCGAGTTCAAATTCCACAGATGTCGACCTTGTAGGGTCTCATGCTAAATCAGAATGCTGGTCCATAGAGAGGATAATGGAATGCAGTGATTAATGAGTCATTGCTGCGCTGATGAGGATCCATCCAAGCATGGTGAAACAGATTGTAAAATGATGTTTTTGGGGGTGGAACCCTGAGGTCAGATTTGAACTTACAAACCCTTTTCCATTTCAGGTAGTGAAAACAACGCTCTGTATATATATTATAAAGGACTCTCCAAACAGTTGATGACCTACAAATTTGATACTGTCCGAAGTGTACTGGTCAGTTTAACTCTTATTTTTATCTCTATCATTACTGTTTCATATTCTTTGTATCAATTTTAATATTTTTATTGAAGTATTTCATAAATAATTTTTTTATTTGCTTACTTTCATTTTTGGTACTTGGGTTATTTTCCTTGACTATGTTTTTTTACCTTCATCAGGGTTAGTTAACTGTATTTATTTGTGTAGAAGTTGCGCCCCTAATTTGGTATTAAATCTTAATACAAAATCGTTACCCTTCATAGTTTTTGCTTTGTCCCATATACGTTGCACTTATAGTAATTTAATGTTAAATCTTGCTACAGTTGTTTCTGTCCATATTTTTATCTTTGCCCCGTGTATAAATTATTCCCCAGTTAAAGTAAAGTCTAAATTAGTGCAACTTAAACACAACTAAATACAATAATTAATGCTAAGTGTAAAGTGACTTTTATTTTGTACTCTGTCCTGCTCTTCTTCGTACCTGTAGTCTGTACTTTAAAACAATATTCATAACACACACACACACACACAACTCAGTATAGAAAACCAAGAAACACATCCATTGTAGAAACTCATTCCAGAGTTGATTCTTATTTTACTGATTCTTTATTTCAGGAGAAAGATAAAAAGGAAGATGATGCCAATGAGTTTGTCAGTGCTGTAACTTGGAGACCAGTAAGTGTATTGTCCATTGTCTCCCCTTGTCCGCCACCTCTGCTTCCCCCAATCTGCTGCCTACCACTACCTCCCCACATCTGCTCCCCCCATTCGCCACCTCCCCCTCACCAGGATTGGTTAGTAAGTTTCTAAGCAGTCATTCTTGGACCCTCTGTATGATTAGAGGGACCAGGAGTGATTGTGCAACTTGGGCAAAACAAATATCACAATGTGGGGTTTTTTGTTTTGTTTGAAAGGAATAGTTTATTGTTTTTTTTTTTTCTGTTGATGTTTATATATCAACCATCTTCCTGTTCAAATCTTTAAACATTAATTTCTACTTGCCGACAGATATCGAAATTCTTCTTTGACCATTTCAAACTCTCTCCATACATTCATGATTTATGACATGTAAAGGCAATGACTTTTGTCCATCTCACACATGTACGTGTATGTATTTGAGTGTGTGCATGTGTGTACGTATGCATATATATATGTGTGTGTGTGTGTGTGTATATATTGGGATCAGCCCCAGTGCATGACATCTTGGGCAAGTGTCCTTTACTATAGCCTCTGGCTGACTAAAGCCTTTTGATTGGAGTTAGATGGAAACTGTGTGGAAGCCCATCGTGTGTGTATGTGTATAGATATCATCATTATCCTCTAATGTCTGTTATCCATACTGGTATGGGTTAAACAGTTTGACCAGAGCTAGCAAGCCAGAGAGCTGTACCAAGTTCAAGTCTCATTTGGCTTGGTTTCTATTGCTGGATGCTCTTCTTAATCCCAATATGCCTTTCCTAATTACATACATACACACACACATGTATGTGTGTGTGTGTGTGTGTGTCTCTCGGCAGCATGTGATGGCTGTGAAGAACTATTATTGTCATACCAGTGATGTTGTTCACTTGTGGTCTTCTGTGAAAAACATGTCAAGCTACGGGGAAATATTACCTTACCTGGAAACAGGAGAGGGGGTGGCACTAGGAAGGGCATCCATCCAGTCGTAGAAAAAACTTCAACGAATTCCTTCTGATATGTGCAAGCATGGAAAAGCTGACATTAGAATGATGATGATTGTGTGTGTGTTGACAGTGTTGTCTAATTAATAGATATGTGATGCTCTGGAGTTCTGGAAATCCAATGTATTTTCTCTCCCTCCCCTCCACTGAATGTCACATTCCCTGTGCTTTCCCCTCCCGGAGTTCATTGATGTTTGTTTATTTATTGATTCTGATGGGTTTTTCTGCTTCTCTTTTACAGGGCTCTAATGTCCTTGTTGCTGCTAACAGCCAGGGTACCATAAAGGTGAGTTATGTATTGTGAAAGTTTGTATGAGTCCATGTATATGTAAGCTCTGTGTGTGTGTGTATGAATGTGTGTGCATGAATGTGTGTGAGCTTCTTAGTTTGTGTGTATATATGAGCATGTGTATGTATAGTGTATGTGAGCTTGTATGAGTGAGCTCATGTATAAGTGTATGTGAGCTCATGTGAGTGTGTGTGTATATATGCATTCATATATGTGTCAGTGTGTGCATGCTTGTGTGCATTTGTATGATGTATGAATGTTAACTTTTGTGTGAGTGTGCATGAGTATGTGTGTTTGAGTCTGTGTATGTGCACATATGTATGTACGAGAGCTAGTATGCATGTATATGTGAGCTTCTGTTCATGTGAGTTTGCATGTGTGTGTGTGTGCTTGTGTGAACACACATTGTTTCATATTAAGTTACCGCCTTTTGTCTAATGTGTCTAATGTTCTCTGTTGCAGGTTCTGGAATTGGTGTGACCTTTTGGTACATTGATCTTAATAGCTCCAAGACATTTCTGCCACCTGTACCATTTTACCGGGACAAACTATTTGTCTGGAATCTTTCATGTTCACTGCCAAAACAAACCATCTCAACATCTTTTTGGTTTATGTTTCATATCTACCCTGATCTGACTCATTTCACGTAGAAATATGTATATATATATATATATATAGGCATACACTCACATGTGTGTGTGTGTGTATATATATATATATAAATATATGTACACAGACATACCCACACACATGTATATATGTGTGTGTGTGTGTATATATATTATGTGTGTGTGTGTGTGCATGTGTGTGTATATATATTATATATGTGTGTGTGTGCATGTATGTGTATATATATATATATATATATA
>NW_026307094.1:0-266 GCF_001194135.2 Octopus bimaculoides | reverse complement strand
TATATATATATATACATATATATATATATATATGTGTGTGTGTGTGTGCGCGCTTGTGTGTATATGTTGGTGTGTCTGTGTTTGTCCCCCCAACATCACTTGACAACCAATGCTGGTGTATTTATGTCCCCGTATCTTAGCAGTGCGGCAAAAGAGACTGATAGAATAAGTACTAGGCTTACAAAGAATAAGTCCTGGGGTCAATTTGTTGGACAAAAAAGGCGGTGCTCCAGCATGGCCGCAGTCAAATGACTGAAACAAATATA
>NW_026307093.1:0-483 GCF_001194135.2 Octopus bimaculoides | reverse complement strand
GTATGTATGTATGTATGTATGTATGTATGTATGTATGTATAAGCCATGTTAAATAACTACCTTTGATCTGTTTATAAAGCACTGACGCACATCAGGCACCGTATGGTGACCAGATATCACGAATTTGATTTCCAGCTGGAAACTAATCTCACTAACTGTAGCATTTTACGACCATGCCTGTAACGAAGACGTTACACTCTGATGGGAGAACAAATTTGTTTTAATTCCAGAGCTGTAAATGGCTTTTCCACTATTGTCATCATTTATCATAACCACCACAACCACCCACCATAATAACAAGGACAACGATTGCAGCAATGGTGTTTTTTTTGTTTGTTTTTGGTTGTTATTGTTGTTCTTGTTCTTGTTATCTCCGTCGTTGTTGGCGGTAGAGGGGTGGTGGTGAGGTAGTTGTTGCCATCATGGTCGTGGTGATGATGTGGGCTGATGATAATGGTGGTGATGGTCGTATTGGTGGTGGTC
>NW_026307092.1:0-263 GCF_001194135.2 Octopus bimaculoides | reverse complement strand
ATTTAATAAGTAAATACACTAAAAAGACCTATAATAAAAATAAAAAAGTATGAAGTACTAAATATTAAAATAGTAAAATAGTTAATATTTATTACTTTGTACTTTTTTGATTTTTATTATAGGTCTTTTTAGTGTATTTACTTATTAAATTTTTCAATATGTAATTGTGGATTTTCATGGATGAATTTCTCTAAATTATATATTTTATATATCTTATATATTGTGAAATTTAATTTAATTTTGATAAATTAAATTGAATTTTT
>NW_026307091.1:2323-7162 GCF_001194135.2 Octopus bimaculoides | reverse complement strand
GTCCAGCCCTCCAGGTGGAGAAAATCTGGGACGATTTGACGAGCAAGGTAGCCAATCTCACCCAGAAATGGGTCGAGAGGAAGCTGTCCTTGAAAGGTCGTACTGAGGTGGTGAAGGCGTACATTGCATCCGTCATCTATTACCGCTTGACCGTCGTCCCTTGACCCGTTTGCAGGTTGACCAAGCTGGTGCGCTTACACTTTTGTTTTCTGTGGAAGGCCCACGTTCCACTAAACAAGTGCCACATCTGCTGTCAACAACTGCTGAATGGAGGGCTGGGTATGCTGTGGTAACTGATGCGCAGACATGCGCTGGGGCTACGGCATCTCCACCGTTTCCTTGCCGGTTAGCAGGTGTGGTTACCATTTGTCAGACTCACTTTTCCACAGCTCGTCTCTTTGAGCTGCAAACCTAGATTAGGTGTAGACTGAGGAGGGCGTTTGACATGCAGAGTGCTGTTAAGCGCTCACAGCCCTCCGCCGGGCGGGTAATGTGGTGGGTAGTAGTTCCACTATAGTGTTCTATAGAGGGCTAGTGGAGGGAAAGTGCGTCGATGAGGATCAACTAACCGGAGAAATTTCGGGCCTGGTCCATTGGATAACTTCTAATAATCCTTTGTCCAGCAGTGCTACCAAGGGCGCTGCCTGTTCGAGATATATTTTACAGGCACGGAAGTGCCGTCAGCCGGGCCTGCCTGAGAAGCTCGCAGAGCGGTGAAACTGTTCTACACGCTCTTGTCCAGTGCGTGAGTATTGCTCAACTGTGGGTTTATGTCGAACACCTGCTGTCACAAAGAGTAGACATGTGGTGGTCACCTCTGTCAAGATTTTCTTTATAAGAAAATTGATGCATTCGGATATGTTTTGTGGAAACTAATGTAGAATATCCTGATGAAATTCAATTTATTATTTCAGAAATCACAGATTACAGGAGCCATTTGCAATATGCATTGTAACAATTGCAGATATTCCGTTCATATATCTTGTGGTAATTGACTGTTCTTAATTTGCGAATATTGTTGTTTGCCTTACCCCCCTTGAAGTTGTATTGAAGCTAGTTTATCTCTTATTTTTTTCAATGAATCTTATTCAGACATGTTTCATTGTGTCTGCGGAAGTATTGGCCATGTTGAAGCATGAATTTATAGTCGTTCACCATGATATATGTGATATCACCATGTCCATTTTGGCCACTACTTTATAATTTGCACATCAGTTGTTCAAATTCTAATCTATTTTGGTGCAAGAATTTTAATGTCGCAGATATAATCGATTGTTTTACCTCATAATCAACAGGTATACGCATCAGGCCATCTTCTGAATTGTAAAGATAGTGGATAACTTTAATAACTGTTTAATGCTTAAATGTCTGATATAATGTATTGTCAATATTATTCCGCTTATTCCGCCAGCGGATTGTAAGCTCGTTACAGCGTCGGATAAATTGCTTTGTCGTATCAGTTCAGACTTCCTGAGCTCTGAGTTGAACGCATGAAGAGACAAATGTTAAATACAATTAAACGTATCCACATCAAGAATCTTGCACACGAAAAACACATACCAAATGTTAAATGTTCTCCTTTCAGTAATAATAACAATTCCCAGCCTAGGACACGGAGTTGGTGAATTAGTTGATTGTCGCAAGTCAATGCTTTACTGCTGCTGCAGTTCGATGAATTTTGAATTCAAATCGTACTTGCTGCGACAGAGAATGAGGCAGATGAATGAGGAAATACCTGTGAGAAGCGACAGATTGCATCAACAACGGTTGGGTAGAGAAACATAAGTATCTTGGTTCAATTTCAATGAGAAGTTTCAGTTACTACAATGCAATTCTGATTTTCTTAGTCTTAGCCCTATATTTCTGAAAGAAACACATTCGTTTTGTCATCTACACTAGGTTTCATTTCACTTCATTTTTTATCGTTATCGGATATTTAATTTCTGAACGTATACATAAAATCCGTAATGGATTCGATCTCTTTAAGCTGTATTCTTAAGGTTAATGTTAATAGTGGCGTCACCCATTCTGATTTTACGAAGATTTGTGTTATTTTGTTTCTTTTTTTTTTAAAGACAAACATATATTGTAGATGTAAATATTAACAATTATGTTAATAGTCTATGAAATTGCAACGGCGCTAGCACTATATTCGGTGATATTTAACCATTTAGTTATTATAATTGCTTATATATTTAGACTGTGAATCATGAGACTGTGCATACATGCATGCAATTAAATCTATGTACTCATAAACGTGGAAAAAGTATATTTACATAGATAAATTTCACATTTTACAGCTAAGTAAATATAAACATTCACTTCTCTCTCCTCCACTTTGTTTTCCCTACCCTTGTTTCTTAATACATACACTCACGCACACACACATATATATGTGTGTGTGTGTGTGTGTGTGTGTGCGTGTGTGTGTGTGTGTATGTGTGTATAAGTATATATATATATATATATATATATATATATATATATATATATTAATGTTTGCTTCTATATTCAGTTATGATAAAAACAGTTTTGTATTAACCTCATGGATTACTATATAATTTTGTAAAGTCCAAATTTATTATTCTTAAACAAGAATATTATTGACAGTTACTTCGAAGTTTTAACCGCCTCCCCCATCGTCGGACAATGATGCATTGAGCTAATCGTGGTTTGATATAATCTTTGCTGGGTTAATTTTCTTCCCGGGCCATGTGAGTATGAGTGGAGTGGTAATTATGTTGCAGAGTTTGTTGTGATAGGTGTTTTATGAAATTTTATTGATTACAGTTGGAGTTATGGTATTGTTTAGAATTTATTCATATACGAAGAACTTCATAAGAAAGCCTGTATAATTAGCTATGTCACCTTCAGGTCATGGGATTGTTTCTTAGTGGTTCACAAAATGTATGTAACTCAGATCTATAATGTGCTAGTAGTATTAGCTATTTTTGCTTTTATTAGACTTTAAATTTAGTCTAGTATTTAAAACGTTTAGTGTTGAAATTCTGAATTAAATTACTCTATTAGTTTATGGATAGTCGAGTGTTGAAAGAAAAGGGAGAGTGATAAAATATATGGCTTTATTAGAGAATAGGAACAAGCGTATCTACAGTGGAAGTTGTTGAGACCAGAGATGCTTAGTTGATAGTCACACACACATACACAGAGAAATACACATTTACACACAATTAAGAGTGACGCTAAAATTGTTTATAGAATTCCATAATCACATTGCTTCGTGCCATATTCTTCAGATCCCAACAATGCTGTTTTGAGAGTATCTGCCTTGTTACGTATCCTTTGGTAAATTTAAGCTATATACTTAGAAGTATATGACTTTAAAAAGCAATATATATAATTTCATACAATGGCCCACAGTTTCAAGCATCAAAGCCTAAAATTCATTGTATAAATTATTCTGAAGTTTAAATCGTATACAAAAATTAATAATGGCTTCTAATTTAAGTACAAAACCAGCGCTCCTTTTAGGTGAGATTTTAGTGGTGTGTTCGTATAATCAATACAAGTAGCTCGCTGTAATTTGTCGTATTTGTAGGTAAAGTTGAAGAAGACTGGATTTGATATCAAAATAACGTGAAGCATTTCTTCAGAGGTTTTAACGATTCCACCCGCTCACCTGTTGTTAATAATTATAACCATCACAATTTCCGTAAAATTTTTTTTCATTTTTGGCTCTTCACAAGCAGCCCATAAAATTCATATTTTCTTAAAAATGAACCGGGTACCGTCCAAATCACGGCACTGTAAACCATCTGAGAAATGCTGCCCGTTTTAGAGCCTTTGTAAATTGACACATGAAAATATTGGTTTCAGATTTTGGCACATAGGCAGAAATTTAGGATAATGGTCTAAAGCCATTAGATCGAAACAAGTGATCCACTGATTTTGACTTTAATCGCCCTCGAAAGGATGAAAGGCAAAGTCGACCTCGGTGGAATTTGAACTTACAACGTAAAGGCAGACGAAGTGCCGCTAAACATTTTGCCCAGCGTGCTAATTATTCTGCCAATTCGGTGCTCTTACACATGAAGATAATCAAAATATTTACTCACTACTGTAAAACTAGACACGTCCATGCAACTAAAATCCATAAAAATAGAATATATAACTAATGCTGCGCAAAGAATATATAATTTTCGACTTTGTACATAAGAGAAAACCGATATTTTTAGTCAGTTCAGTGTTGATAATTTTTTCATATTTTTTGCAATTATATATTTATAATATTTATCTAGCATGCTCACGTTTACCTTCCAAACTATACTGAAATAGATCATTTAAGAAATGTTGCACCTTTTAAAATACATAACATTCTGCATTACTAATATGAGTGTATTAATACTTTTAGCAAATTCTGTCTTGGTAAAAGGCTCATATGCATCGAGTTTAGAAAATTTTTAAAAATTTAAAATATGCTCTCCTAAGATTTTTTCGTGCTTCATACATATACATACATAAATGCATACACACGTACACTCACACATACTTACATATATGCATACACACACGCACACATACATATTATGAGTGTATGGGGATGAAATTATCCAAGCGATAACCATGGTAGCTCTCAGGTATGTTCCAGGTTATAGCTAAACACATCAAGTATTAATAAGCATCACCGATTGCTTAGTATTAGCAATCACGCTATTGTTCCTCTGCCAGTTAACTCCGGGTTTGCTTCCCTGGATTATGAATATTATCAGAAGAGTAGATTTCAAACACTTTTTAAGAATACGGAGACCTGTACATCATCATATTTTCCTTTTAATTACGTATATATATATATATATATATATATATATATATATATAT
>NW_026307091.1:0-2177 GCF_001194135.2 Octopus bimaculoides | reverse complement strand
TGTGTGTGTGTGTGTGTGTGTGTTTGTGTGTGTGTGTGTGTGTAATACGAAAATGGGACAAGAACGCAAAACATCCAGATAGACGATACGAAGAAAACAAGGACGGGTCATTTGGAGTTTTGTTTCTTCAGTCAAGATCCAGATTATCTTTGCAAGTTCGGATGGTTATTCTCGATATTGCTCCAATCTGGCCAGCCCCAAGAAAAAACTAAGCTAAGAGCATTAGATTCCTTGGAAGAAAGAAGCGAATGTATACAAAATAAGGACGGAAAAAACGAACAATGTTACATATATATATTTATATATATACAGCATAATTATTTGGTTACAATGACGGACACATGTTCCTGCTACACAGCGTATGTGCAGTTGCACATTCAACCCAGCATAATCTTCTGTGCACCTCTATTCAGGGTCTTTCAAACAAGCACACATGCTTTGCGGCAAAATCACGTGTCGGTCAATTCAAGAAAATAACTATGCTATTTGACCAACTGTATAATGGAAAGAAAATTTTCCTGGTACACCAGTCTCCGTATTCTTTATAACTGGTTAACACACACACACACACACACACACACATATATATACACGTGAAATAAAGTGTCTTGCTCAAGAAGAAAACACGTAGCCCGAACCGGGAATCGAACTCACAACCTCATGATCGTAAGCTCGACGCTCTAACCACTGAGCCATGTGCCTTCATGGTACCGACTAGACTACTCGAATGTTCCAACGTGGAATTGGACAATCTGCATCGAGTAGTCTACATCGTTTTTAGATAGGGTGTTTTGTAGGGAAGCGGACAAGGATAGCATAGGGTGTCCACAATTTCATATGGTAGGCTACAATTTCATATGGTCGGGCGTTGACGGGCGCAATCGTCAATAACAACTGGTGGTTTACTCTTAAAAGGGCAATTACAGTAGAACTAATTAGGCTTAGCAAGGCATTATCGATAAAACGAAATAGATTAGAGGGAGATTTAGTTAGAAATTTAGATGAGGCGCTTAGGACAGGCATCACAACCGACGAGGTTGGCCGTCGACTAATTTTTTGACGCCAAACACGAAGGCTGCATTGTCAGACCTAAGGCACATTCACTAAGCTGGGAGGGAATGAAAGCGTCTCGATGGACTCGCAGTTGTGGACGGACATGATGTGTTCGAACGGAAAGAGATCTGTGCGGCTTTTCAGCAGCAGTTTGCTTGACTGTTCGGGACGAATGATAGGACAGATAACGGCAGATTTCGGTGTGTACCTGGACGGCCTGCCACGACTCTCGGTGAGCGAAGCAGTGTGCTGCGACAGGCCGATAACAGCTGCGGAGATACAGGAGTCGATGAAGAGCTGCATGAGAGGTAGATCACCGGGTTTGTCTCGTCTGCCCTACGAGCTTTAAATTTCGATGCCAGACTTCTTTGTGGGCCTCTTTGGGAGAATTCTCACTTCTGTCTATCGCGGAGCAGTGGCACTGCTGAGAAACTCCCAAACTAGGCGGACGTTATAGAAAATTTCAGGCCCATCACTCTGCTCAATGCAGAGTTGAGGATTTTTGGCCAAGGTGTTATCTAAGAGGTTGGCGCTTGTTGTGGACAAGCTGATTGACAAGGCGCAAACACACGCCATCCCAACCAGAACTATTCACGACAACTTCCACATCATACGCTACGTCATAGAGAGGGTGGGTAACGAAGCTGGCATGGGTGGGGCTCTGGTCAATTTAGATCAATCTAAAGCCTTGGATTGGGTCGACCACCAATACTTGGCAGCTGTCCTAAAGGCAGCCGGTTTCGGTCCAGTTTTCCTCGGTTGGATCGCTGATTTGTACAGCGACATCTGCTCGGGTGTTCGAGTGAATGATCACCTGTTAGAACCATTCAGCATCTTGCGTCCATCGAGGGTGCCTTCTCTCCTCTCTTCTATATGTACTGACTCTTGAGTCATTACTGCGTAAGCTGGAGGCTTTGAGGGGTGTCCTGCATGATCTAGGATATGTACCTTCTTACGCTGACGTGAGTCTGCCTACACGGACGCTATCACTGTCATAGTGGTGAGCCACATACATATATACCTGATTGGCGACACATTACAAGAATATAAAGCGGTGACAGGAGCAAAATTTAGCGCGGATACGTCAGTTGGTTTGCAACTCGGCACCTGGAAAGGCAAGTCCA
>NW_026307090.1:0-732 GCF_001194135.2 Octopus bimaculoides | reverse complement strand
TAATAATAATAATAATAATCTTTTCTACTAAAGGCACAAGGCTTGAAATTCTTTTTGGCAGGGACTAGTTGATTACGTCGACCCCTGTGATTTACTGGTACTTAATTTATCGGCCCCGAAATGGTGAAAGGCAAAGTCGACCTCAGTGGAATTGGAACTCAGAACGTAAAGTCGGACGAAATACCGCTCACAATTTCGCCCGGCGCAGTAACGTTTCTGCCAGCTCACCGCTTTAATGATGATGATGACGACAACAACAACAACAATAATAATAATAATGGTTTCAACTTTTGGCACAAGTTGCTGCTATAGTTATTTCAAGCCAAATGAGATCCTCTACATAATCATTCGATCTTCTAGAAATAGCAACCAAATATTCAAATCACACCCTACCGTCTTTAATTAAAAGACACAATACAATGGATAATGTGCCAGGGTTTATGTTACATACCAAAAAACAAATTTTAAAAAAAAGTAAAAATCAAAAAAAAAAATGACACGAGATGGCCATGGCTAGAATGAATATCTGCTGAATTAGGAACGACTTGCAGTTAGATATCAAGATGAAGGCATTAGCAGCAATAACAGGAAAAGGGGCAGCAGCGGCAAAAGGAGCAGCAGCAGCAAAAGGAGCAGCAGTAATAACAGCAGAAACAGCAGCAGCAACAACGACCCCTAATTATTTATTCTTTCATTATTTTACTTGTTTCAGTCATTTGACTGCGGCCATGC
>NW_026307089.1:0-535 GCF_001194135.2 Octopus bimaculoides | reverse complement strand
CTTTCAGGAGATCATGGAAAACCTGACCCATGATCTACCTGGAGTGGCCGACTTCCAGGATGACATGCTCGTCTGTGGGAAAGATGCAAACAGTCACCTAAACAACCTAAAGTGTCTGCTCACACGTCTAAGCGACAATGGACTCAGATGTCGCCGTGAAAAGTGCCAGTTTGCACTACCCGGTGTAGAATACCTTGGACACATTTTGTCGGCTGAAGGGATCACGAAGGGATCCAAAGTCGAAGCAGTCTTAAAGATGCCATCTCCAACGAACGAATCAAGCTTGAAATCTTTCCTAGGTTCAGTTCAGTTTTATGGAAAGTTTATCCCAAACCTAGCCAGTATGGCTGAGCCACTCTATTGCCTTACAAAAAAGTCAACTATTTGGAAATGGGGAGAGGAGGAACAGTCAGCTTTTAATCACTTGAAAAATGTACTTTCATCGAGTCAAGTTCTGGTACACTTCGATCCAAACAAAACTTTGGGACTGGTTTGCGACGCATCAAACGTTGGTATTGGAGCAGTCCTGTTTCAC
>NW_026307088.1:0-465 GCF_001194135.2 Octopus bimaculoides | reverse complement strand
CAGTCTAGCAAAACGGCGATGCCCAGCATAGCCACAGTTTTCAACTGAAACTGATAAAAGGAAAAAGATTTATTTAACTTTAAAATATTTTTTTAAATACATATATAACTGCATAATAATGATAATAATAATATAATAATAGTTATAATTATAATTATAATTATTATAATAAAAATGCCCGGATGCAGTACCAGGCAGTGGCTCTCATGACTTCTGATCTTAATTGATTGGAAGTGTTATCATGTACATTGTTTTGTCCTGGTATAAAAGATGGCCTACAGCAAATATTCTGCATAATACCACATATTTGCTTATCACTTGTTTGACCTTAACTAGTTGAGCATGTCCCTTGGTGGCTCTCTCTTCTTGCTCGATTAGAAAATTTAAGTAAAATTATATTAATATGTCCAACTGATTAAAACATTCTATTTATTCATGCAGCTGAGGATATCCCTGCATTTAAAT
>NW_026307087.1:0-575 GCF_001194135.2 Octopus bimaculoides | reverse complement strand
TGTGTGTGTGTGTGTGTGTCGGTTCGTTCGACTAAAATTCTCCAAGGCAGTGCTGTAGCATGGCCGCAGTCTAATGACTAAATCGAATATATGATAAAAGATAAAACAACGATATATTACATAGATGTATACAGAATCTTTATTTTTTCCAGCCATCTGCTCTAGAAAGTAGCACTAATCTGCGTAAATCCGTCACTAATCTGCGTAAATCCGTATTTCCGTTCGTCAGCACCTTTTTGCAAACTGTTGCTAATCCTCGTTCACCTGCAACTCAGAATTAACAGGAAAACTTCGTTAAACATCTTCAAATAATGTTAATAACCATATTATAGAGTGGGCCTCCTAAAACACCTGTATTCTTGGAGTTCTGTTTGAGACGAACAGCTGCAGTTTCACAGAAGTGTGTTAATGAGATTATTGTCAAATGAAAGGAGAAGATAAATTATTTGTTTGAGAAACTAGAAGAGTTTCCAAGTTAAGTCTTTAAAGAGTTATGGGGAAACTAATATATACTACAGCAATGTTATTGCGTTATCTACGCCAATATATATGTACGTAGGCAGCGAGCTGGCAGA
>NW_026307086.1:0-317 GCF_001194135.2 Octopus bimaculoides | reverse complement strand
TACTTAATTTATCGACCCCGAAAGGATGAAAGACAACGTCGACCTCGGCGAAATTTGAACTCAGAACGTAAACTCAGACGAAATATCGCTAAGCATTTCACCCGGCGTGCTAACGTTTCTTATCTTTTTATTGCCCACGAGGGGCTAAACACAGAGGGGACAAACAAGGACAGACAAAGGAATTAAGTCGATTACATCGACTCCAGTGCGTAACTGGTACTTATTTAATCGATCCCCGAAAGGATGAAAGGCTAAGTCGATCTCGGCGAAATTTGAACTCAGAACATAGCGGCAGACGAAATACTGCTAAGCATTTC
>NW_026307085.1:0-221 GCF_001194135.2 Octopus bimaculoides | reverse complement strand
ACCTTCACACATACAAACACATGCACACGTTAAGATCATCAGCATTCTCTCACACACACGCACCTTCTCGTCTTGGTATCACCACTTCTTTGTTGTCTCCCATTTATCTTAGCTCTCCTGTTTGATCCTTCTGTCCGGCATTCGCCATGATAGGTCGATGACCACTACATCTATATTTTTTCTCTTCTTGTTTCTCTCCTTGTTTCTTTCTGTATTCCTTT
>NW_026307084.1:0-382 GCF_001194135.2 Octopus bimaculoides | reverse complement strand
ATATATATATATATATACATATATGTATATTGTGTGTGTATATATATTATGTGTATATTATGTTTACATATATATATACATACATGCGTATATATTGCGTGTATATATACATATATTGTCTATATATATATATATATATATATATGTATATATATATATATATATGTATATTATGTTTGTGTATAGATTGTATATATTGTATATTATATCTATGTACATAGGTATATTATATAATCTATATGAATATTTTATATATTTAGATATGTATATATATATATGTGTGTGTGTGTGTGTGTATTTATATTTATATGTATATATGCGTATATCTTGTATGTGTGTGTCTATATATATACATATATATTGTAATATATATATGTATATA
>NW_026307083.1:0-555 GCF_001194135.2 Octopus bimaculoides | reverse complement strand
TAATAATAATAATAATTATTATTATTATTATTATTATTATTTCAAATTTTTGGCACAAGAGCGGCTTGGAGGAGGTGGGGATGTGTCGATTACATCGACCCCAGTGTTCAACTGGTAATTATTTTATCGACCCTGAAAAGATGAAAGGCAAAGTCGACTTCGGCAGAATTCGAACTCAGAACGTAAAGACGGATGAAATGCCGCAGAGCGCTCCACCCAGCGTGCTAACTATTCTGCCAGCTCGCCAGCCTTGTGCCTACCCTACCTTTGACATTCGAGTGCTATTTTTCCACCTTACTTTGTATCTGCTACCTTGGAACCCTCCGCTTAGCAGGTTAATCCACTTCGCGGGAAGAGCTATTCTAAG
Organism: Octopus bimaculoides; assembly: GCF_001194135.2. Taxonomy (NCBI): domain Eukaryota; kingdom Metazoa; phylum Mollusca; class Cephalopoda; order Octopoda; family Octopodidae; genus Octopus; species Octopus bimaculoides. Next base: position 188 of record NW_026307083.1, on the reverse strand, counting down.
AGCGGGTTCTACCTCATCTTCGAAACGCCTAGTTTAGAATAGAGGCAGCTGATGAAAGAAAAGTTCCATACGTGACTTGTCTGTTTTCCTATGTCTTCATTCTGTTGTCCGTAAAAGAAGTCCATTTATTGTGCTTTATTTATGTTTCCGTTCCTTTTTTGACGTCCTGTACCCGGATATGCATCTAT
>NW_026307082.1:289-638 GCF_001194135.2 Octopus bimaculoides | reverse complement strand
CCTAGAGTAGAAAAGATATTTGTATGTATATGTGAGTTTGTGTGTAGGTGTGTTTATTGTTTCTAACAAATAAGAAGAGAATACAACAAACTACTTATTCTGCAATTATTTGGGCTTTGACAAACCTTGAACGAATCAGATAGATCATAGACCAAATTGGACATGAGACAGATGACTTATTGGAGCACCAGCTGAGAGAATCAGCCGAGTACATATGAGCATAAATACATACGTACATGTGTGTGTGTGTGTGTGTGTGTGTGTGTGTGTGTGTGTGTGTGTATGTATATATGTATACTTGTGTGGGTGTGTGTACATATGTTTGTAAGTATATATGTGTGTATATGTG
>NW_026307082.1:0-279 GCF_001194135.2 Octopus bimaculoides | reverse complement strand
TTCGTTTCTCATTGTGTTCAACGTTTTTTTTTTTTTGATGTCCCGTACCCATATATGCATGTATATATACATATATATGTAGGTATGTACATATATGTATGGATGTATGCATATATTTATATATTATTTATATTATATTATATATATATATGTGTGTGTGTGTATGTATATGCATACATATATACATGTACATATATTTATATTAATATACATACATATATACGTATAGATATATGTATACATACATACATACATATATATATATATATATATATATAT
>NW_026307081.1:0-385 GCF_001194135.2 Octopus bimaculoides | reverse complement strand
ACGTTCTGAGTTCAAATTCCACCAAGGTCGACTTTGCCCTTCATCCTTTCTGAGTCAATAAATTAAGTACCAGTGGCGTACTGGGGTCGATCTAATCGACTAGCCCCCTCCCATAATATTTCGGGCCTTGTGTCTAGTGTAGAAAAGAATATTTTCGTCGCCTTGAAACCGAGAATGATGTTATAGAAATAATTATACTCTGTGCGTTGTCCATTTCTTCGGTACAAACAACAAGTCCATTTCTTGAGTATAGGCAACAAGTCCATTCTCAAAGAGAAAAGTATTCTACTAAAATGAATTACAGAAATTATGTTTTTAAAATAATCTATACATACCTCTGTGCGTGGTCCATTTCTTGCATATAGGCAGCATATATATATACATA
>NW_026307080.1:0-352 GCF_001194135.2 Octopus bimaculoides | reverse complement strand
GATGGTGATGGTGATGGTGATGATGATGATGATGATGATGATGGTGATCGTGATGATGAGTGGCTCTCATGGCTTCTGATCTTAATTGATTGGAAGTGTTATCATGTACATTGTTTTGTCTTGGTATAAAAGATGGGCTACAGCAAATATTCTGCTTAATACCACAGATTTGCTTGTCAGTTGTTTGACTTTAACCAGTCGAGCATGTCCCTTGGTGTCTGACGATATGTGCATCTCTGATCATGAGCAGAAGTAGTGGAGGAGCTTCATAGCCATGTGTTGAGAGGGATTCTTTGGGGTTCGAATAATTCACCTTTGGAAATATGGGTGTTTTGCTCAACATCCTTAAACA
>NW_026307079.1:0-860 GCF_001194135.2 Octopus bimaculoides | reverse complement strand
AATCCATGAAAATCCATAGTCACATATAGAAAATTAATAAGTAAAAGCACGATAAATAAGTATAATATGATATATACATTCATTTGTTATTTATTGTTGGTTGATATATACATTTTATTATTATTATTATTGTTGTATTTTGACCTGAAGATTAGCTGTATTTTTTAATAGAATCGATTTTCGATCGTTTTAATCGATTTGAATATTTTTTTATTTTCTATTTGAAAATTTGGTTATGAAACACGTGTAGTCGTTTTATTATCTTTATCTTATGATATTTATTTTGTATTATATTATACTTATTTATCGTGCTGTTACTTATTAATTTTTCTATATGTGACTGTGGATTTTAATGGATAAGTTCATGAACTTTGGTTCTTTTCTCTAAAACTATATATTCATACATATATATATTTATAATACATATATGCATGTAAGTATGGATGAATGTATGTATTTATGTATGTATTTATGTATGCAGGCAGGTAGGTAGGTAGGTAGGTAAATATTAGCGTATAAATATTTAGGTAAAAAACTTTTTGGGGAAGACAATATTTACATGCTATTATTTATGCTTCGAGATCCGCCGTTCCAAACAAGAACTGTTTCACGTCCTCTCGAAGTTTACACATTCTTATGACGGTGATGTGTGTGTTTGTGTGTCTGTGTGTCTGTGTGTCTGTGTGTCTATGCACTGTGAAGCGTGACATGTAACTAAAGTTCGGGCTCAATAGTGCGTCCCACACTCCACTCCTATATGATTGTATAATGTTTCAACCAATAATTATATAACAGTGGCATTTAATTTGCCGAAACGCGTGTATGTTTTATAAAGCATAAAATAATGTTTTCTGCGTGTG
>NW_026307078.1:0-254 GCF_001194135.2 Octopus bimaculoides | reverse complement strand
TGAATTGCCTCGAGTTCTGCAGTCCGCTTGACACTGTGTGGTGACCACAATTGAGAGCAATAGTGTAGGCGGCTCAGAACAAATGTCTCCCATAGATATTCAGCTTCCATCCAGGCAGAAGCTGCATCACACAGCTCTTATGGCATTATGACTGGGTTAGCAGCTGCTTGACCATTCAGGACCCAGTCATAATGCTACAGGAATTGCGTGAGGCAGCTTCTACCTGGACGGAAACCATGCTGGGTTTCATTCAG
>NW_026307077.1:1476-2104 GCF_001194135.2 Octopus bimaculoides | reverse complement strand
TATAGAGAGAGAGAGAGAGAGAGAGAGAGAGAGAGAGAAATATGTATATGAATAGAAATACATGCATAACATAGTAAGGCATATTGTATTATGTACAAGAGTGTGTGTATATATAATATATATATATGTGTGTGTGTTTGTGTGCCTGTGTGTATGTATGTATAATACAGAAGTCTATACGTACATATTATTTGGGATTATCCAATCATATATATAATAGTCATATATTATATATATATTTTGCTATGTATACATAATTTGTATATGTAAATGTACGTATATGTGTCTTTGTAAATACATATGTATGAATGACTGCATGCATACATACATTAGTACGTACACGTATGCATATATACTTATGTATGAATATATATATAGATACTCTTATTTGTGTGGATATGTATTGTGAGTGCGTATATATATGTATGTATGTATGTATTTATGTATGTATGTACATATATATTATATATGTATGTGTATGTATATATATTTTTTTCTCTTTTCTCGAGCGTTAAACTAATACATCTTTTTGTTTTTTACACCACCTGTGCTCGTCTGTTGTTTTTTTTTCGTAAATTCTCCCATATATATAAATGAATGATAACACTCCCATATATATATATATATA